>NW_007361000.1:468672-491553 GCF_000409485.1 Glarea lozoyensis ATCC 20868
CATACGACAAATAAACTTATCTGTAGATTCTTTCCTGTTAATGTCTAAACTAGCAAAAGGGTAATTTGAAGACGAGTAATATTTCGTTAGAACTTAGGCTTCTCAGTTGCTAAAAAGAATTCGGAACTATGGTAGGAAAACGGTCTTCTGATTTACAATTTTACCCACAAGATGCTATTAATACTTGAAAAAGACTTC
The DNA here is from genome assembly GCF_000409485.1 of Glarea lozoyensis ATCC 20868. NCBI lineage: Eukaryota > Fungi > Ascomycota > Leotiomycetes > Helotiales > Helotiaceae > Glarea > Glarea lozoyensis. Next base: position 468,871 of record NW_007361000.1, read on the forward strand.
CGTGAAAGTTTCGGATAAATCCTGGAAATTTTTACACATTATCTACGCAAAATGATTTAAAGCCCCATTCATAGTCACTCATGTACAAAAAACGTAGAAACTTGAGATCATTGGCCTAGTCTGATTGTCGAACATGGCCGTCGATCAGCAAGAAGTTTCGATTTCAGAACATATGTACCAATACATTTTGGAAACTCGCAAGATAGGCCGTCCAAACGCCAATGCGTAGATTCCGACCTCAAACCCTCTTTCGAAATATCCTCCGTACCCATCAGTTATGACTTCAACCCGTATAGACCGGCAATCCACGTCCATCACTACCCCCACCCATCCTCCCTTCCGCATTCCTCCTCGCCAACTCCTTGACCCTTAATTTCCCAAGCGCATACCAATCATCCTTCTCTTCCGCTTTCTTCCACTCGTTTTCCTGTTTCTCTCTCTTCTTCCGCCCCCTCGTGTCTTTGATCTCATGATATTGAACCGTGTTCTTGTCCAGCACGTACAGCATTCTGGCGCGCCTTCTTTGAAGTCGAGTTATCTTTCGTTGAACTTCGGTGGGTTTGAAAGGGTAGGTGTTTCCTGGGAGGAGGGTCTCATAATATGTTATCCGTTGGTTTATGAGGAGGAGTGTGTATTCGTCGCGGTGGATTTGGTGGGAGAGAAGGGTTAGGGAGGCGCCCATTCTGGGAGATGTGTTTCTTGAGAAGTTGTTCTTGGTGGTGGTTGTAAGAGGGCGAGTTGTAAAAAATCGTTGTGGTGAGCGTTTCCAAGTGATTAATAGGCAGGAGCGAGTACCGACACTCTTGGATAGAATATGAAAGAGCGACTGCCGTAATAGCGAAGTTAAACCACCGAAATCTCTAGAAGTCAATGGTCTTATTAAGTATATTGGGTGCCATATGACTCTATTTCCCTCGCGAACGAATTCCATCGCCATATTTAATGCACCACCTTGTGACAAAAAGGCCAAAAGAGTTCTGTCACCATCGGGAACAGTGATATTACCGATGTTTCCAAATTTGACTTATACAAACACGAACTAAGACTATTGTCTTCTTCGAAAGAGCGCAATGTTGGGCAAGCCGCTTCAACTGAGGTTGCAACATCTTGCAACCGTGGAGTTGCGATATATCAACAACGATGGTATCATGCATCCGCTTCCTTCTATCTCAGCCCGTCATGGGGAAATAAAACCTTCAAATTAGCTAATACAATATTTAAGCCACAAACAAGTGGTACTAAGTGGTGAGTAATCTTTTGTATTAAACCTTTTACCAAAGGCAAATCGAAATTCAATCAACTCCTAGCTCGATATTTTCAGACTCTTCTAGCTACAAAGAAGACGTCGAATACAAGAATAGCTTTGTTGACGAAGTTTACTGTTTTCACGATAAGGGGTTTTGTCTTTGGATGTGCCGTGGTGGTATTTCTTAATTTCGCGGAGTCTCAACCCTCTCGAATGCGGTCTACCTTTCCACGAAGATATGAATACCTCTGACAACTGATAATAATATGCAACTCTTCCGAACTAGCCAATTGGTGGGTCAAAGAATTAGCTGGATTAATATGACAGTATGTGACGCTATCCACGACGTAGCGAGAGCATCCACCACGTGACCGGCCCCCCTCGATCTCGATTCAACTTTAGCGTCGAGGACTAACGGGTTTAGTTTTTCAGAAAGCCTTTAAATTGACAGCATACCCATCAGGAAAGTTAAACACGTTGAACACAAAGCATTCAGGAGTTCCAACATCTTCGTCAATAAAACAAACACATTCGACAACGTCTCGCTAAGCGACACATCTACAATCCATCGCCGATTACACAACTACACTTCACAACAACTGGTCTCAAAAGAAAACCAGCACCTCAAAAGTCTCCACAAGATCCGTTCCTTACATCACGGCTCTCACGAAACCCCTCAAAATGGGCTGCTACCCTTCCCACATCTCCCACTGCATCTCATACACCCAAAGCGCATCCCTTGGGAAGCACAGAAGCCTGCGCCAACCTCACAACTGCGGTTACGAGCCCGACAGCTCATCCAAAGAGTCCCTCACAAGCACTGGGTCATCCCCCGCACACTCACGAGCCGCAAAACGTCAAGCCTACTTCGAATCTCGTAGCTGCTACTTGCAAGCCGCTGAAGAACTCCCCTCCCACCTCAATTTCACAACCAGATCCGAGACCTTCAAAATCGGGGGTGATAAAACCCCCGCATTGCCACTGCCTACTTATCAATATGTCGTCGACACGGATGAGAAGCGCGCGGCTTTGTTGAGGAGCCGGAAGGTGCTGAGACACGAGATCGCGGCACTGAGGCTTAGGTTGCGGGAGAGACATCGGCTGTGTACGGTTGCGGCGACGGTTCCCGGGGAGATTGAGGATATGCAAAGGAGGGGACGAGAGGGGGATATGGCGCATGTGCTTGGTGAGTTTGTGGGGATTGAGGAGGAGTTGGAGGGGAAGGTGAAGGAGTTGAGGGGGGTGGAGAGGGCTTTGAGGGAGGATTGAGGAGGGAGATGGATTTTGGGTTATTTTGTGGGTTTTGCGTTGGAGTTTGGATGTGCTTAAGTGGGTGTTAAGGTGTTGTTTGTTTTCAGTTTTTTAAGCTACAGTTGATGTAATTTCGGTGTTGAAAGAAACCAAATTCCAAGACAATTACTCCTCTAGAGCTTAGAAATAAAGTTCCAAAGTCCAATTTTCTCCTAAATGGCAATGGCTATTGCGTATTCAATTGCATTTTGGCAGGATACTACTAATTCATCCACATCCCCAACACCATCATAACCTTAAACCAGTTCCATAAATCTGCAAATCACAAAACCACAACCTTTCAAATCTGTAGTGTCATGACCACATATCCCTCCCTATTCAACAAGCTCCAAATACCATACAAGCCACCAACAACTTCATCTACCTCAGCGGCCCTCTCCATATTCAAATTGCTCTACCAACCCTTATTTCTGCCTTATCACCACGATACCAGGTCAACTTTTGGGGTCCAAAATTCCGCCCCCATCCCATCTCATCCATCCTCCATGTCGATCTTCTGCACGACTTACCACCGTTCCCCCAGATTCGGATTGTTCTCCGATAGGATTCAAGGTGAATTATAATACTACTGTGTCTGGATCCTTCCGATATTGGTATTTAGGCGAAAGTTACCTTGGAGTGATGGCGATCACGAAGCTTGTCGTGCGAATCGTGGTTTGTGTGGATGCCTTAGAAACAATCATCGAATTGACGTGAAAAGTTTTAGTGTTGAGATTGCCTCAGTTGATTGATGGTGTGGTTTTGATGCCTTACTTTAGCTCCAATTTCCCCAGCGAGGGTTGTAATATAAGGCCAAGACGATTCCAAAGGAGCTTTGAAGACATCAATAATTCATCACTTAAGTTGAATGAGTGATCATATTACTGCTGTCTGGACACTGACCCTTTGCTAAAATCAGTACACTAGAAATAGTAAAGAGTGATACAATTGACCTAAAAGCTTAGCCGAACTCATCGACGTTGAAAGAGGTTCTACCTGTTCGTATATACCATCACCAAAGTCTAAATCCTACCACTATATCGAACAAACCCATTTCCTACTTCAACACATTAATCTTGTGATCTACACTCACCCTCTCTTTCTCGCTAAAATATAAGGCTATCCCAGCCACTCACTTCCACTGGCTGAAAATTACGACCTCCTTTCTACCTCCACCTCACCCAATTCGTCAATTATTACGACATCCCATTTCCAATCCTACCTCCTCAATTCCGTTCTCAATTCTATTCCCTATCATCTTCCTCTTTCCCCCACGAAACATTGTGCAACTTGTGCCTACCTAGGCAGTACCTAATCCATGGGTTGTGGCTGTGTACATCACCTAGCTCCGACAGCTGCCAGACTTTTATGCAGGCATACTTCCAGCCAGAACACCAAACAAAAACTTACACCATAAACCAATATACCAATTGAATTATTTATCCCGATTCTGCAATGCTTATACTGTTCGTGGGATGTTGTTTCGGTAATTGTTGGGGCTGTGAGTTAACTAGGTAGATGGTGGGGGCTGAATCTTCGAAAAGTGCGAGGTGTAGATGCAGGTACTTTTCATTGTTTGAATTGGACGGTATTTTACGAGTGGTGATGTGAGTTAAGGGGGTATTGAGTGGGGGCTGTGTTTCGACTTTTCAAATTGATGGCATGGTGCGCTGCGATGGACATGTAGATCCTAGTCGGCAGAATCGACAGATTTCGTTCTAGAACTCGTTGAACTGTTGATGAATTCCTGAGGTGTGAAAGAGGGCTGAAAGGAATGTCGATGGTAAAGAGATGTGGGAATATGCACACCGTCATGATAAATGAAGAAGTGTGGATATTTCCAAATCTCGCAATTATCAATTATGACATTAATGCAGTATCTTCAGAAAGATATGAGAATACATTTGAAACGTTACGTCATTATCTAAAGTGTCATAACATCATACCCTATACCCCAAAGAAATCCCCAACAAGATATCACACAATTCCCCCATTTTCCTTCCCAAGCCCAGCCAGACCCCATCCACAATCTCCATCCCGTCCCAATGAAAAAAATACAACAGATATTACAACCACCGAATGATCAAGACAAGTGAATCACAAAAACTCCTCCTCCCCATCAGCATCCCGATCCTCGTCCTTCTTCCCATTCCCATTATCAACACACAACCTCCACCCACTAAACCCGGGCTTCCTCATCAAGATCCCCTCTCTGGCCGCCCACTCAACAAGCAACGCATCATCCTCCTGCCTCACGCACTCTCCTACACCCGCAGCAGCCTTCTCCAAATGCTTGCCCACATGTTCCATACGATCATCCCAAGTGCCCTGGCCCTCAAAATACGCGCCACATCCGGGCAATGGACATGCAAGCTGCATCGGGGGTTCGCGCTTCATAACCAGACACTCCTTCTGCAGATCTTTAAGTTTCTCTTCCCACTCGAGATTCTTCTTGTCTTTATTGCGCTTGACCTGGAAGGGTGTGTGCATGCGTCGCAGATGCTGGGTGAAGAGGTCTTTGCGGTTGAACTCCGCAGGTTTGGACTTGCCGCTGCTGTTGTTCTTGCCGCAGGTGCCGATATCACAGACCCAAGCGGTGAGGTTGAGGTGTTGGGACGAGACGTGACGTTTCCATTCGTTCTTGCTGGTGAAGGTTGCGCCGCAACCTGCGAAATTGAAAACGCAGATGAAGGCGCGGGTGTGTGAGGAGGTGATGTGGCGTTGGAGAGCAGTGGTGTCTTTGAATGGTGCGTGCTCGCATTGCTTGCAAATGACGTTGCCACGTGCCTTTGATGATGATTTGTGGATTCGGCCACTTTTGAGGGGATGATATTGAGGAGATGCTCGCGGAGAGCGAGCTTTGCGGGCGCGAGAGCGTTTTGGTGTGTATTCTGTGTCTGATAAAGGCTCTGGAATGACTTCAGTATCTTCTTCCAATTCTCCATCAGCGTCGGCCTCGGACATGGCATCCAAGTGTGAGTGTGCAGGTGCGACATCTGGCAAGGATCCTTCGTCCTTGATTGAGGCTCCAATCCCCTCATCGATTTGGTAGTTGTATGCAATGCTATGCTCGTGCTTCAGATGCATAATCTGATTATCGCTCACAGAATAGACATTCTTCACCTCAATTGAATTATATGCCTCGTCAATGGTTTCGTACATTGCCTCTTCTGGTTGAAGATCTGGCAGTCCTTGTATCTGGCTCATCTGCACACATGGAAATCCATTCTGCTGCGGGAAAGCTTGTTGATTTCCGCCGGTCCATTCCGGAAAACCATGACCAATGAATGATGTCGCCTGGGGAAGATAAAACTCGTCTCTGGAATACTGGATGGGAGAAAACTGCGGTTCCCACTCATTGTCCGAACCTGGTGTTCTGGCGCTGCTGCAGGAAGAAGTCGGATCATGGGATGGGCATGGAGAGCTTAACCTGTGACCGGGTGTATGAGGAAGTGATGCAATTGGGGCCACCGTTCTGTTAAGCGCATGAGGCACACCTTGTGGATGATGTTGCATCCTTTCAGTGTCGTATAGAAAATGATTCTCGTTATGCATCAGAAACCTCTCAAGTGAAGGATTCTGATGTTGTAAAGTCATGGTGATGTCTTCGTTTGAACCTTTCCGGCTGGTAGGAGATGATTGAAGTAATGGATCGATGTTTTCGTTCCAAGCCGTTTGGATTATAGACGCGGTCTCCTGAGAATAGAATTGGGAGTCCTCAAAGAATGGCGGGCCGTGGCAGGCCGAAGCGCGAGTAATATTATAGGGCATGTTTGTTGAATAGTGGTCCGATCAAGGCCAAGGTCGCAGAACGGTCTCCAACAGCGCGTATCAAGGTTGTGAGACTCGAAAGTTGGTATCAATGATGGCTGATCCGCGAAGGATTTTTAGGGATCCAATAGAAGCTTAAGAGTATGTTTGTTTGCTCTTGTTACTCGACAGTCGGTGTTCTGACTCAGAATAAGCACGCGCCGAGTAGAGGAGGTTATCAATCTGGGACACACTAACTGGAACGAACTTTCGAACAAACAAAGTACAAACCGAATATAGTTATATGTTATGCACAATACATACAAGACGCGACAAGCACGTCACAAAAAGTTTGAAAGGGCAAAGAGGAATGATAGCTTCGAGGCGAAGTCAAGATATTAGGCAGGCGCAGTTGTGCAAGAATTGCAATGGGACAATGTGACAAGATAAAGAAAACGAAGAAGCCAAGCCCCACAGAGTTACCTCTGCAAAAGAACGATTATTGCTCTGCCAGAAAAGCGGCGTTTCGGTCTGGAGCAGAGCCTCAACTTTCAGACTCGAAAGCTTGGATCCCTGAAAGGATGCAAACAAACTTCGTCAACCCCTGCATATGCAAGCCTTTGGGGGTGGTGTTGGTGGACCTTGAAAGCGAATAGAAAGTGATGCTGCGCCTCTGACTCTGAGGATAACTAGAGACACGGGGTGGGAATACAAGAGTAATCCAATCCACGAGCTTTCTAACTAGCTGCTGCATATGCCGGGCACTGATGCATCAAAATGCCCAGGACTTCCTTTTGACAGAGACGACTTCTGGACAATCAGAGTCCGCATCCAATCACATGTGGTAGCGACGTACCACATAGAAAAGGCAAACGAGGCAACCATAGGCAGACTCAGACTGTCAACACCAGAGGACAACTCCCGCTGTCTTCTGTTCACACCGCCCGACTACCAAACGAGGGAAGACAGAAACTGGTTCTCCTGTACAATATGTCGTGTCATTCGAAACGTGAAGTTCCTGATTTGCGGGCGCGGATTCCCATCTCAATTCCGAGGGCAGGTGAAGGCGGCTCTTGCTAGGAGGTCGTCAGCTCTCAAGAAGCCCCCAATAATGCGACCCTCCCCGAAATAGGATTGTGGTTCGCCAAAAGTCCGCAATTGGGATGATTCTCAACATTGGTGGCGCTCTTTTATAGTGATCGTCCTCAATCGGCTCCCACAATGAGCAATTGATAACTGCAACGGCTATAGTTAGAGCTCTCTATAGCTATCTGAGACCCCGGAGGCGTCATCGTGACCATCATTTCGGTGTGGAAGAGCGGCAGCGGCAGCGGCTTCTGTATGTAAGACATGTTGCTTTTTCCTCACATTCCCCTCTTCGATCATGTTACACAGACGGCATCTTCCATGGCCAGATTCCGTCGATTAAAGTCTCCTCATTCCCCGACACGAAGAGCAAGCACCCAGCGGCAATTCTGTCTTCGAGACCGCCTCACTCGTTGGCACAAACAACTATACATGATATGTGCATGCTCCGCCCGGTGATGGAGTTGAGGTGGGGTTGGTGATGTGTCGGTGGTTGGAGCTAGAGCCTCTCTGCTCACCGAATTCCTGGGCGGGAAGTGGATGAAGAAGAAGCGGTGGTGGAAAGCAAGCATGGGGGCAGATATGCAGTGCGAGACTTGGCAAGGGCGGGGAACGAATGGCAAGAAGTGCCCCTCCTCCTGCTCGCGAAACACCCCTTACACTTTGGGCCACGATAAGCGACTGGGCTCCCTATCAGGCACCACGCTGATCAGCTGCGGCTGAAGACCATACAAAATCGTTCGAGAAGGACCAAATTCCATATTTCAGTGTATCTCTCCAACAGAACTGCATCGCCTAGCTAAGTGGTAAGACTGTAGGATGCAACCGTTGACGTATATGGTGCTCCACATGAAGACCAGCGCTACCTCTGCCAGAAATGTCGAGCGGCATGAGGATGAGCATGAGGATTGATGGAAGCGAAAGTAAAAAGTAGGTCGCGCGTTATTAAGCTTATCCGCAAATGAAATAACAGAAAGAGCCTCAAGTTCTGCCCCAAACGCCGGGATATCTGCCTGCCTTGAAATCCAACCCTCCTTTACCGTATTATTGCAAAACCCTGTGGTGAACCCGAGTCTACTAGTACATGTCAAAGAAATCGTAAAAGATCCAATGAAAACATGGTCACGGATATTATTGACCCCAATTTGGGTCTTCAGTTTTCCTCCATCGACCAGAACACAACCTGCTCTAATGAGCTGGAGAAAAGATGGATTGTAATTTCATGGCAATTCATGTGGTGGTGATCGGTCCTCCTTGGGGCGATACTCGGTCTGGCAGTTTTCACAGAACGTATGGCCAGTACTGCAATTGCTGCAGCTCTCATTCAACTCTGGGTTATTCTGAAGGTTGCACTGACACTGTTGTGTGATTAGTAAGAAACCACTTTCTAATTTTATTCGAGCACTTACGCATACGATGATAACGGCTTCATTGGGTCTAGGCCGCTTGTGTGACGGTGCTTCGGTTTCTTCAGGGCGTGGTCTTTTCGCTGCTGGACGAACAGCTGGACGAGGAGGTGGCTCCATATCGGCATCAACCGATGATCCCGAAGAAGATGATCCGGAGCTTGAGCCGTCCGATCTAGGGCTGGCATCCAAGGTAGTTTGGGTTTCCTTAACCTTCCCGCTCCCATCGACTGGAATCCAATCCTCAATACCTTGAGCGATTAAGCCATTGCGTCCCATGAAGTGGTCATCAATATGATCGAAGCGTTCGGTCCATGCTTCTAGGCCCTTTTTCCTCAGACTGACGAGTTTTATACAAAAGCCACACCAAAACCGGTCCTGGCAGTTTCGGCCAATGCGGCAGGCTTCTACCTTATCACTCAAAACCTCCTCGTCATCAGAAAATTTATGTTCTTTTTTCAAATGATCTTGGAAGCTCAGCTTGCGGTAACACACCTTAGAGCATGCACCCCCTTCAGGACGTTGGCCGTCACAACGCCATGTCTCGATTTGAAAATGTTGAGAGTTCTCATGTCTCTTCCAATCATTCTTGCTGCCAAACTTTTTGCTGCAAGAAAGAAATGTGCAGCCATAAGGCCGATTGTGGCGCTTCATATGTTTCCTGGAGTCTTATTAGCATATTCTAGCGCTCTGGCGAATTACTTACTTTAGTTCACAAGGTCGACCTTTGAACTTTTTACAGATCTCACAAATGACTTGCTTGTCGCTTTTCTTGCCTGCAACAGATCCAGCGTTAAGAATTTTGGGGGGAGGGCTGGAGCTTGCTTCCCGGTGTTCTTTCAATGTGTATCCAAAATTACGAACAGTCTTGACAATTGCTTCTATTACCTTTCCCTGTGCATCGGAAAGATCAATCTCAAGGTTAGAAGGCTGGGAGCCCCCAGCTTTAACAATATCCGTAAGACCATTGGAAGAAGCCGCTAGGCGCGATTTGGAATCAGATGTATTTGAGGGTGACGGTCTTCCACTAGGCAAAATATTCCTTGTGGTCTCCTGATTGGACGGTTCACGAGCAATGGAACTGGATAAGACAACCTTAATTGCTTTGGTGAGAGCCTCATCTGCGGCTGAAAGATCAGCCTGTTTGATAGTCTTACCTTCCAAGAGCTGACTTGAACTGTCTTCCACATTAATGATGTGCGATATCCGAGTAGCCGTTTCAGGAGCCTCTGGAGACAAAACACTCGCTACTGTGAATTTATGCCCCGAGTCCCGAACTGGAGGTGTAAACACTTCTAGAGGCTGTACTGTATTTAGACAAGACGAGATTGCTGAAGGAGCTGGCGCTTCCTTTTCAACCACTTTCTCCATGGACAGATCCAATCCAGGTGATTTAGGTGCCGCCTGCGGATGCGGTGTATTGTCCAGATCTGGAGGTGCATTGGTCCAATGCGACTCCGTTTGCTTCCAGGCACTGTCATCATTAGAAGGCTCTACTGCTCTTGGAGTATCTTGAGAAGCTGCCTGAGGAAGCAACAGTTCATTGTTAATATCGGCACTTGGCCCCTCCCAAAATTCAGCACTATCGCGTGTCAGCTCCGGTCAAATTTTGGGCCACGAACTTGCGTACTTTCGTAGTATTTCTTCAAAATCTTCATCCGACCTCAGCTGATTCTGATGTACTCTTTTGAGATGACTCCGGAAATTGTCCAAACGTGGCCAGGACTTGTCCCTGGATTTGCATCCTGGAACATTGCACCGGTATTTCTTTCCAGATATGGCCGCTGCATGCTTACTCTTCATATGTCTGTCTAAGTCGTTTGTAGTACTGAACCCTTCAAGGCGCGTGCAACCCGCAACTTGACATTTATAGGGTTTGGTGTGTCGCAACTCGTGCTTTCTATTGGTGATTAGTGCAATTCGTTTGAGCTGTTTATATGAACACTTGAGATACTCACTTCAACTCTGACTGAGTTTTTACTCCTTTGTTACAACCTGGGCATATCAAACCACTAGTGTCACTTCGTCCTGGCGTTGGTGGAGTATTCCAAGGGTCATTTAAACGAGTGTCTCTTATGGCTGGTACCTCAACAAAAGAAGGAAACGGCTGGAAACTTTCGAGATGTCCGGCGAGACTATGGCAATCCTGATCCCTTTCTGGAACGTCGGCGCTAAAGACGGAAGCATTACCTATGCTACGCCTAGTGCCATAGCCAGAGTCCGAAGTCGGGATAGCATACGGAACTGAGCCGGCCTCCGATGGGTTAGGCTGCCGGTAACTGGATCCATAAGACACGATAGTTCTGTTACCTCTCTTCTTCAAGTGGCCGCCATCTTCAGGAATAGCAGCTGGGATAACTTTTGGTACCCATGGTCCATCATTTTCTGAATACCAAATCGCAAGCGGATCTTGAGTTGGGCCTCGGGTCTGATTGTCGCTAGGAACTTGCTGCTGCATTCGCGCCATGTTCGACGACCCATATGGCCCGTCGGCAAATCCCACGTGTGGATAAGTCGCATCCCATGGATTTGTTACAGCTGTAGCAGGACTCGGTAGAGTTCTGGAAATACTCAAATCAACATCAATCTCCACTGGTTGCGGTGGAAAGTCCATGGAAGGAGGTCCCATTCCCCTTGTGGCTCCATATATCTGGCCCGAGTCTGATGAACTTATGGTAGCAAGTCCAGGATAAAACTACGAAACGACTATATTAGACTACGTGCAAGCGCGTAATGCAAGAGGAGAAGAGGTCGTACTGAACGAACATGAGTTCCACTTCGATGATAACCTGAGTTATGTGACATCGTATCTGACTATGATTAGCTGGAGCTCTCTCACGACCGCAGATTTATGATCAACAAACGCTTCTGTATCAACCTCCCGTTGGCGAAATAATACTGTGGAGCCGCTCATAAATTGTCCCAGCGAGCAGCGATTAATAACAGCCAAAACCGAGCACAGCTTCGTAATCAATCGTAATCAAGCAGCGAGACCACTGGGCGTTCAATAAACTCGCTGGGCGGTTCACGACCAGCTGCTCCAACTGTAGAATATGGTCGTTATTCCCGTCGATTCCCGTCGTCAATACTCTGGTCGAAAATACCGAATCCAGCGCTGGGCGAGGCAGATTGCGGGATATATCTCGCAAGCAAAGGAGAAAGATGATCAAGCGCTCGCCGTCAGGGGAAGTGCGCGGTCCGCGAACAACTCGGGCGTGATCCGCTCTTGACAGTGACGATATGGCAGGTAATCATTGGCTTGCGACGACAACCATGAGCTGGAAAACAGATGCGACAGTCGAATCAAGCGTTGCAAGAGACACCATAACAGTTTGAAAGAGGAAAAGAGCAGAAGGCAGTGAGGCGCGCGACAGAAAGTGAGGCGGACAGCCGAAAATAGGCAGCACCCTGCCCTGCATTGCTCACCGGTCGTCCATGACCATCAAACTTTCTCTAAACCACTGGGACATGTTCGTCATCCATAGGCCAGCGGTATCTCAACGCCCGAGAGTGATGCATTTGGCACTTGCCTGTTTGCTTAGAATGGAACTGAGCATGAAGCTATTGATAATGCGGATTCTGGCGACAAAGACGATGGTGTCGCGTTGTCAATATTTTTGTTTGCTTTTGGGGGCTAGAATTGGCGTTGTTGCCTGAGGAGCTAAGTTCTCACATGACTATGACACTTAGTCACGTGGTCAGACTTTGGTTTAGCTCCGTATAGTTCAAAAGTAGCAATTGGATTTGGATACTTTGTAAATTAAGTCGGTTAAGTATGATATTAATCGTCATTTATCTACAAACACTAAAAGTTATCTCAATACTTTTTGATACGACCTAGCGAATTAAATACGCACCTCTGTTACGTTCATAGTATCATTTATCAAGTCAATCAAATAGCCAGGAGGTTCTGCAACTATCTTTTTCGTGTCCTATTTTGGGTATACTATTGATCAAGTACAAAGTTTGTATCACAAAATCTCAAAAGTTCAGCTAATGTCAGGGACCCGAGGGAAATGCTCTCGACACACAAAAGACATCAAGCATTTGACTTCCAGCAAACTTTAGTTTAGTTTGCATAGCAAGTCTATTGAGGAGTTCAGAACTCGGCATAATAGTAGCAAAGCAGATTTATTATCCACTTTCACCCAGAATACTACCACAAATTCTTTTCCGCAAGATAACACTAATAGTTATCAGTATATTACAAGAATAGTAGTAAAATGGCACCTCTGCTTACAGAACCAAGCGTACGCCGCAGAAAGAAGGATTGGTATTGACTTGTGACCTATCTTCATTTTTTTGGAGTATAGCGTACAGGAAATGTATGGTGGGCAATTTTTTTCGCCAGATACTATTTGACTAAAAAAATCAAAAAGGTCTTGCCATTGTAGGAATTTGGCCTGTCTCTGCAAAGTCACCTTATCTGCTTACTTTATTAGTAATCTAAGCCTCTGATGTATGACAATATCATATGAACGAATAGGAGCCAGAGTCCGAAGACCCAAAACCTGTCTTCAGCATCTCATTTGCCCAAAACCGAATACGAAGAGTCAGTCCCATCACACCCATACTTACAAGCGAGATCTCATCAATCTCCCGCTGCTAAGATTTGTGCTTGGAGAATGGGGGCAATGACCCAATGGCATAGGATATTGTGTGATACACTGGTAGAGCCGCACGTTTTGTTTGCTGACGGGTAGCTTTGATTGCTTTCCATTGCATCTGCAGACTCGACTCCCGTCCCGCAATCATTACTAGACTTTCTGACAAAGTGGTAAGAAGGTTCGAGATAGATTAAACCTAGTTTGAAAACCCATTGCTCGCTTCAGGCGCATGCTCAAAATTCATTCGACACCAGTTCCTCCAATTGATCCAGGTTCTCCCCCAACCACTTTTCAAATAGGCCGAATCAGCTGATGACAGCATGATGTTTTTTGTTTGTACAAACTATATACGGGAGAATCCGGAGTCAAAAGAAAAAAAACCGAAAATGCTAAAGGAGAATTCCATGAAGTTGGGATATTCGACTTTTTCGGCTGTTCAATGCATGCAGCTTCCCGCGGCGGCGTTTTCTCGATCCAGGAAACCAAACAAAATGCACCCCTCATCGACAGACTCTCCAGATTAGCATTGAGGCAAAAAAAGGCGGAACTGTCAAAACCACGCAGTCGGTAGTCGTTTCAAAATGCCGTAGGACTCGAATCTTGAATGACGAATTTTGTACAACCCTCTGTTGATAGCGGTAAACGCGCGTTTAACCACGTTTTTTCTCGACTTTTTCTAGCTTGAGTGAAGAGCATCATGGGCGTTCTTGAGAAATCTTGGTAAGACAAACAACCGCTAGCTCTAACGTCCACGACATCTTGTGGTTGGCCAGCTAGGTCAGCGGAACAACATCCGGTGCAGAAGCGTTACATCCATAGTCTGTGTACTTCGTCTCGAAACTCGCCCACCCGACGACATTCGAATATGACCATTTCGTTTTTTCTATCGTTTGTGATAGATGCATGTCCTTTGAATAATGGCCCGGGCCGGGAACAGCACCAAAAAGGTGACCAATTGTCTATTGGAATATCTTGGCCAGTTACCGAAAAGGCGACGTCACAGAAGTCTCAACAGCCATTCTCAACGCCAGATCTCGTCATTTCAGGGCCCAGATTCCAAAATTACAACTCTTCCAACAACCGGGTAATCAACTTTACACCATTCGGCAGTAGCACAGCCATCCTTGAGATTTGTCAGCCTATTGATCCGAGTTCGAAGCTCCCTGTTCTTATAACGAGCCGCCTTCGTCTTTTGTGTTTGCTCGCGGGAAGTTCCTCCTACCCGCCAATCCAATTTACTAGCGGACTTACTTCACAACACTATGGAAAACTAAGTCCCTTGTCGTGACAAAGTTGTCCTACCACAATGGCTTGCAATAATCTCCTTTCTTCTGGCTATGTCGTTGTTCAAAGCATTCAGAGTGGTCGGAGGTGACCGCAGGTGTGTTTTTGATGTCGCCTTCACTGACACTCGCCCCGTCGCACGACACGAGGACGTTAGAAATCCAGGTTCAAAGCAGTCGGCATTATCTCAATCCATCGATTTGCAGCAGACCCTGAAAGAAAAGAAAATAACTTACGCCGGCAAAGTCAATCCGAATTCCCTGAGGACTGGTGATATCTGGCAAGACAGAACGAAAGAAGACATAAGCATGAGCGGCTGAAATCTAGAACATCAACTTGCAAACTTCTATCAATTCAGCCAACCTCAATGTCTGAATCCCAACTCGATTCGACGGTACGCTATTTGGCTTGCATCTTTCCACCAAGATCAAGACGCCAATATCAAAAAAGGATACAGAACAGGAAGATTTGTCCCAATAAAGATATTCATGCCGAAGAGATGGCTTTGCATCATTGCATTAATAATAAGAGTATGTCCTCGAACTCTAACAATATATATAAGCAATATCCGAGCCCGATAGCAGAGGACCAAATCCACATTAAATTCGAATCCTCTCAAGGTCAACACATGCTCGACTCTTTGTTTGATTACTCCCTTAGTGTTTATGCAAAGGCTACACCTGCAATTTCGTTAAGGAGCGCTGGTCAGTATGCTTGCAGCCTTGCACAAGATACATTTCACTACTAAATGAAATGCAGCAAATTGTAATAAGTGGTGTTGAACAACCTCATTCTTCGGAAATTCAGCTGTAGCACGACGTCTTCCAAACCCACGGTACAGCAGCACAGTACTGAGGTACTGTCACGCAAGCGAGAAAACACCGTGCAAAGGGCCCTGCGTAAGTCTGATAACCACCTTAAAACCCATCTACGCAGGATGCTGTCTAATCGATATCAGCTGTCTAGTCAAGAGATCCTTTGGGAAGCGGTCTTTGTGGACAAAATGTGTGACTGGGAAAACTTCCAATTTTCTTGTGGACACCATAGCAGTCGGCTCCTCTCTTACTGTCATTTTGCCCGCACAGACCCATACCACCAATGCTTTGGTGTGAAAGTATTGAAGCACACATGGGTACAGAATGTCGTTTGCCAATCTTGCGCAGATGCGCGAAGAGAAGCCCCTCATCGCAGTGCCCGTAATGGGAGGTAGCTGCCCAGGGAGAGAAAACACGAAGGAAGATTACAGCACGAGCGTGCATTTTGGAGTTGTACGCCTGAAATGACTCGGAGAAGTTTTGAGGTATTTCTGTTGGTCCTCATTGAATGCATGTAACTTGAGCGCATGATTCTGACAAAAGGAGCGTCGAGGGGGACAAGATGTCAACCATAGTAATTTGTGCGAATATTGCCCGTTTTTGGAAGTGTGTACAAAACAAGACTGCAGTATGAAAGACATGTTTTGAGGATATAGAGATCTCCGGGCCGTTTTGTAAACACCCCCAAATCTTTTCATTGTTCTCCAAAGTACACGGTGTGGGGAGAAATAATAAGCAAGAGCAGTGTCAACTAGAACTGACTAAATCATTTTCAAGAACAGCCACTAGAAACTCCTCAAGATTGACTAGAGAGCTTGGTGTTTCATCGAATTGTAGCCATGCACTACTCGGTAGAAACATTGTGGAAAGCAACATTGTCATATCGTCTGCAGCCAAAATGCAGTCAACGGTCAATAACTAGATGAAGATCATATAACACACCTCGAGTTGTACACAGATTCAGCGTCATGCATGCAGGATACGCGCAGAGAAAGGCAATATCAGGCAAAAACGCCACAAGCGGAGCATAACTCCTGACCTATAAACATAACCATCTGCTAGCAGTTTGACGACGTCGATCTTCAATGATGATAGAGCTGATACGAATCGCCTCTCAGCTACTCGTAGTCGATGATATGAGGGAATTGCCCATCCAGAAGGTGCTCATTGATTTGTCGCGCCTTCAACCATACCGACAATGTTGTATCGTTTTGAGAAAAACATAAACCAATCCTCAAGTACACTTTTCTCTTTGTCTGTAAGGGGTGACCAATCTGGTACCACATCTTCGGCCTTCGTGGATGTCATACCAAGGGCACGGGAAGCATCGTGTCCAGCGAACACTACAACATTTTTCGTCAGCGGGTTGCGATTGCGGTACATGTTTAGAATTCTAAGCAAGGTCTTACTGCCGATGGAGGCGGCGGATAACGCACTCACCATGGTAAGAACCTCCAGGTGCGTACATCTTATTGCGACTCACATCGAAGACTCTCCCCTAGTAGATGATTAATAACATTTTCGAGGATCCGAATCTGGATGAAAAATACCTTGATGGCAACATAACACAACCCACCACTGTTTTCATCTCCTGGGGCAATCTGTCAGCTACAATTCCACCGGTATAAACAGGTAATAGCTCTCAGAACCGAGAATTATTACGAGGAACCAAAGGGGGCTTGCCGTTGCATTTCGAAAGGAACTCGGTCGAAATCGGATCGTCCTTTGGTGGTGCGAGGTCGACGGGAGTCTTGGGCTCAAACTTTCCAGCCATTGTAGCGCGTGTGACTGTTGCGGGTATAATTGAAGTGTTGAAGGGAAGAGTCTGAAATGCGATATTAGTAGGGAATGACGAACAAGCTGGTTGTCTCGACGGACTTTGGGATACTAGCGCGGGGTTTATGGGGGCCTCGGTCGTCGCGCCGGTACAATATCGGGTACTCGGAATGCAGATCGGAGAAAGCTTTAGGTGCCCATCAAGAGCATGACGCTTCGTTCTAAAGTAATCAAACACATCTGCAATTGAGCATCAATTTCCCTGCAGTTCGTACCAATTGCACACACTAAGCGCAACCGCATCATGTTCAGACCCAAGATCTCGGGGGTGGCTCGCATGTTCTCTAATCGGGGGTCTCAATGTTTGCGACAACAACGACTCGAAGAGATTCGTCGAAATCCGATATCGTACCAGATGCAACAGTTACGGTGTCAACAACATTCGACGAAGAAGCAGAATGCTTTCGTGGCATTATGGCGGGCGCAACCATTCTCTGTTACGGCTGCTATGGTATTGTAGGTATTCCTGTGTTCCAGCGACAACCTGTTATTTATTGACTGGCTATAGCATTGCTATCGGCGGCGGAGCTCTATTGTATACGAACTACTTCTATCATAATTACATCATTGGGGCCTTTCACAAATTTCCAGAGCCGGTTGCAAAACAAATGCGCAAAGCTATATATTTCACCAACATTTCCTTGGAGCCCAAAAATGCTGTCAAATATTACCTCGAAGCTCTTCGAGTCGCTGAGGAAATTGGAATGGATCCATTTTCAGATGAAATCATTGGTGTCAAGGTTCAACTCGCGGCACTGCTAGAGAAGGTGCACAATTATCAAAGAGCTATTGATGTGCTGGAGATTGTAAAGTCCGACAATCTAAAGTGGATGGAGGTATTGGGCAACAAGCAAGGAAACGAAGCAAAAAGAACGAGAGTTCTCATGTACACTGTTCGAGTCAGCGTCAAATTAGGGGAGCTATACGCCAACCAATACGTTTTGGAGAAGGAGAAAGCTGAGGAGTCTCTTGTATGGGCGGTGACGACTATGATGAAGGAGCATCAGAGGCGCGAAAAAGAGGGAGTAAAACCCGAGGAAGGTGACTGGCTATCACCTGAAGAGCAAGGTGCTGCCGTGGAATGTAAGTGCAGCTAACACTGCTACGAAATCTAGACTGACATCTAGCAGCATTGGCTCATCATTACGAGGAGGCAAACACACATTATCTGGCAGCACCATTATTCCTTCAAGCCATCACCCTCTCTTCTCAGAAGACATGCCATACTGCTGTCCTCAGTAAGTTGAAATGCTCATGGCCCTCACAGATAACGTATTGATGTTTTAGTGAACAATTTATCCATCTCGCTCGCGCAACAAGTGCCGCCACCAACACCTGGGCAGCCTCCAGCTTCTCGTGCGGAGTACGTCAGCAACGCGCGGGCATGGGCAGAAAAAGCTGTCGCAATAGCGAACTCTATAACCCCGCCTGAAAGAACCGAAGAGTGCGACGTAGGTTGCGTTGTAGCAACTCACAATTTAGGGGAATTTGCGGAGATGGATGGTAACATTGCAGAAGCTAGGAAACGATTCGAAGAGGCAAAGAGTCTGGCCAAGGCAATTGGCTTTCAAGAAGGGATGATCAGTTCCGAAGATGCTCTTCGTCGATTGGGAAGCCCCTAGCAAATGAACAGCTGGACCATCTTTTCACAACGGCGTCCCAGCAATCAATAGCTAATTTCGTCCTACCTTATATCGGCGTAAATTTCGCGAGCTATTTGGACATTCTTTAGCATCCTAGCCTCTGAAACGATGAAGCTCTAGAATGTTGATGGGCGCTGTGGTTTTCACCCACGGGACTGTCTAACCGCGTGAAGGCTTCCATGGAGTATTCTTGATAATTGCCAGACATCCGGGTTCGCTTTATCATGGGGTTAGATGCGCTGGAATTCGGCTTAATGACAATGGAATACGTTGCCGTGCCCGGGATGTGCGTAGGCGATTTTTGATGTCTAACCAGAGACCATGCCCGGAAGCAGACGCGTCGTAACCTTACGACCATAGTGCTCCTGGCGAAAAGACATTGGTGCGAACGTGTAATAGGGTACGAGTAGGGGCTGTAAGACATAGGCGAACTGATCCAGACTAGAACTGGGCTCGAACGCGCGTCATCCATGTTCGAGTTTTCTCCCTCGGATCTTTGATTACCTAGGTTGTTATAATGCTGTAAACTTGTTCATTTGGTGCACAAAAACTCCCAGTTGACGCGAAATCTTCTCGTCTGTGCAAAACCGTCCAGTCTGCTTATGACTTTTTGATCTACATAGAGTCTGTACAAAATAAAACTGTCGTCTTTAACAAATTTCCTAGTTAGTACAAAATCTCACAGTCTGTGCAAAGCCATCTGGTCTAACAACGAGCAAGATTAGCTTTCTCTAAATAAAATCTTTAGAGGCCACTTGATAAGTTCCTCATATTTACGTCACGAACACATATAAATAAGATACGATGTCTTATCTACTTAGCTCTACTTTTGTAGAATCCAAGATAACACGTCAGACAAGACCTATTACGACGCAAGTTGTACAGCTATCTGATCACCTCAAATACCTTTCGGCAAGCCAACAACTGTGCTCCACATCTAACTAATCTAAGAGTTGGCGAACGTCCAACACCACGACTCGCCTAATTAAAAATTTCCTATCATTGATGCCGTCACATGCTTTTGATCATCTCCAAATTCGTGTGTTGTCAATAGCGACCATGACGTGGAGAAAATACAGTACAGCTGCATGTATGACTCTTCGAACTCACTCTGTATCTCGATGCATATAGATAATCCGGTTCCCATACACAATTGGCTTACTGTTAGGCAACAGGTGAGAATAGTTGGGCTTGTAAGCAACGTGATCTCACCTGACTTCGGATGAAGTCTGGTATGATTGCTTCTCGAAAATAGAGTTCGTCGGTTCGACTGGGTCTTTGGCGTTTAAGTTGTGGTTGTTGCTGCTTAGTTGTACTTGGAGCCAAGACACTTTGCTATTTCTTAGCGTGTTGGCAGTACGAAACGACCCCGAAAATACCAAAAACCGAGCCTGCTTCATTTTTTACTCCTCCGACGCTCTTGTACAGTCTTCTTTTGTCTCGCTCCAATCATCCCTTCGCTAATCTGGCTTAGATTCCAAGTGTAGACATGAAATGCTCGCTTGACTGGAATGGAGGCTCACTATGAACGTCTTCTCATGCGTACAGGCAAAAGCTTAAAATGTGACAACACTATGAGACCTGTGTCCTCAAGCTCTCACAGAATTTCGACTTGACGCTAGAATTTTAGTGATCAATATCTGAGAGGTCATCTCGCGAGTGTGGGCCAACGGAGAGTTGCATCCGGTGGCACAGGTTGTTGGCACGTTTGCACGCTAAAGCCAACAAATACGAGAATCGTAGGGGAAATTGCTTTCATCTTGTAAAAAGTATCTACTGTTCAATGATCAAACCAAATCCGCCAGTTGAACTTTTCATTCAAGCTAAACCATCACCAGTTCCGGTGCCTTATCCATTTTTCCATCCGTATCCCGCCACCACAAATTCAGACCATCAACAACGTACGTCCATAACGAAACAAAGGAAAAAGTCATCAAGCAAAAGAAATCCGTAATTAATGTCACTACTAAGAACGAAACATCCGCCCCTGCTCCGCCTACCAATCGCCGAGAAACTCCATGTCATCTTCGCGCCGTGAACACCAGCCAACCACCCGTCAATGTACCATATGTGCATGCTTGAAACCATGCAGCGAAATAAGATACAGTCAAGCTATCGAATTATTATAAGGGAGAATGTGCAGAATGCGGATATATGTGCACAAGCGTAAATTATCGGACGATCGCGCGGGCCTTTATCCGTGATGGGCTAGAAAGCCAGTTAGCTCGCGGATCTAAAAAAGCTTGTTCTCACAACGATGCTGCTAATTGATTCACTAACCTTTATTCAAAATCATCATCGTCAAACCAGCTGCTGCTTCGCGAGCCGGGCTTCATGTCTGTGACGAACGAAGGGGCGCTGGACATCGAGGACATTGTATGCTGAGAGAAGGAGTAATGTGTGTATTGCGAGGATCCTGTCCCGGATCTCTGGCTTTGTATTTCCGCCACCTCAGAGCCCTGCACTGGTAGAATCGATCGAGTGCTGGGAGCATTGTAGTACATTTGATTCTCAAAAGGTTGTGAACCATGATATTGTTCGTGGATTCGGTCTTGCAAATGCGCAGACTGATGACCGTCATTGTATTCATTGAGAACCGTCGCTTGAGTCGAGTGACTGGAGTGGCGGCTATCGCTCAGTATCATCGCTGAAGGTTCACCCACGAGCCGTTGCCGAACTCCAGTCCAAGGGCTTTGCGGCGTTGTTTTTGGTTGTTTGCTCTTCAGCTCCTGAATGCGGAGCCATTTTTCGTGGTCTTCTTCCCGCTTTGCCTTGTCTTTAGCGGCCGCGGCCTCGATCTCTTCTGTTGGCACATGGTTAGTCTCTCTGGTGAGACACTGTATTGTGCTGGAAGACTTACTTTTTGTTCGTCTCCTTTTGACAAGAGTTGCTAGGAAGTCTGTGCTATCTGCCGACGTTGAGGTTCTTTTGTTGGCTTCTTCAACTCGGGCAAGGAATTCAAGAGTCAGAAGGTTGTTTCCGATAATTATCTGATCGGCATCTGTGTCCTCAATAATCTTCAGGGCGATCTTTTTCCTTGAACGAATCTCCTTGTTTTCCATCCATAACTTGACATCGTGTTGTGGCATGAACGTCGAGCCTCGAATTGGAGTTTCGTACTTATTGACTTTTCCCGGTGGAATAGGTCTGATGTTGACCTCTACTCCGGCGTTGATAATTCGGACGAGAGCTGGTCGAGTTATGAAATGCGAGTCGGATTGAGTATCAAATCGAGTAAACACCGCTACTACTCCCCCTACGGTAACATCAATGCACCATCTGTTTGGGCCACTGCTATCTTGACTCGAGATACTCTGCTGATCCACCGCAATGGTGCAGAGGCTTTTTAGACTCGTCGCTGGTTCTTGTTTCGTACCTTCACTGTCGTGGATACTATCCTTCGCCTCGGCTAAAAAGTCGATGTCGCCCAACTGCGGATTGTCTTGGCTGGAGCTGCGCTCTCCATCTTGGAGCTCTGAGAAGAGAATGATTCGGTTCAGGAATGGTTGCATCAACGATTTGATGATATTCGTTGGCAGACGCCAGGCTCTCAACCAGCCGAGTGATGGCTCCAAAGCGACTTGTTCGCTGACGAAAACGATTTCTGGTAGCTGGGGCTGGGGTTTTGCCATTCCGACCTGCGGTGACAAACGGGTTTCTATCTTATCAGCAAGTAAAAGGTTAGAGCTGGAATTGGCATGAAGCCGAGGGTAAAGTTTT
>NW_007361000.1:492988-569320 GCF_000409485.1 Glarea lozoyensis ATCC 20868
GCGAAGCATAGTGAAATGCCGCAGAAGACGACGCATCCATAAAATATCTTGTGTTGGTTCCGGAATCTGTTCATTGCTGTCTTGTTGCGTGGAAAACTCGACCTGTGTTGAGATTTCGGTGCCGCCAGTGATAGTGTCATAATTTTCATTCTTCATGCTTGCGGGATGCATCTGGTCGATTGCCAAATTGGCAGGTGCTACCACTGTATATACACAGCTAATAGTCGATCTGCTGTTGAGCTTGCGTGTCCATATGTGTGTTTTGTTGATATGGAGCTGCGAGTGTTTAGTTTTGGGAAAGCTGTCGGCGTGCTGGTTTCGCTTGTGGTTCTGCGTTGTTCGCTGCGTGCCTCCGACGGCGTCATAGGTCGATTGGGGACGAGGAGAATACATAGGCGTTGAGTCTCAAGATTTGATATCCTGAGCGGATGTTTTCTGAGGATATCAAATTAGCTCCAATGGAAGCTCACGACAGTTTAGAGAATTCTAGGTCATTTCAGAAACAATACCAGCAACTGAATTTTTTCTTTTCTTTTCGTTATCTACTCCTTCGGTGGTACTTTGATGGCTTCTGCGTGGCGTATTGTCGAGTCGTTAGGGGGCTACAGTTCTATCACGTGGATTCTTGGGGCGCTCTCTGCAGCCTCGTTTGACACTTAGAGTATTGTCTTAACAAAAGTATTCTCCTCTTCCCACGATTTGCAACTTGTTTTAAACTTTGCTGAATTGAAGTTGGATACCAATGTCAGGTTACTACAAGTTGGCAGGGTTTATGGTGGAGGAGGACTATCCTATCGTCCGAAAATACCAGCAGTTAGCTGCTCGCGATCTTCTACTCATGCAAGCTGAACTCAGTCACCTCGAACATAGCTATTTATCAGTTGAGAAGAATGATTCGGAGCAAAAGGACGAGAGAGAGTTGTATCACCTAGATTGGGAACTTATGCACACCTCCGATCTTCGTGGGTTCAATGGGGAGCAGTGGACAATCTCACTAGCAATAAGAGCGAAGTTGGCGGAATACCGTAAGTTATATGAATACTCTTCTAGTCTAGCAGGCACCGCTCAACTGGGTCTCTTGATTGTACTGACTTCTGAGTAGATGATGCTATGCTGAAATACGCTAAAGTGGTTTCACTGCCGCAGCCCAAACCCAGAGAGCGTTCTTTACTCCACGAGTGGATTACTAGTCCAGCATTAGGCGGAGGTTGCGGATTTCTCGGGAGAGACCTTGGTGGTTTTGAACAGCCTTCTGTTTACGATCCAAAGTTTCAAAATGATCTTGTGATTTTAACCAATAATCATGGAGAAAACGACATTTTCACCCATTTTGTGACGGGACCGGGCTTGAGATGGAGTCATAAACTTTTTAAATATTTCAAGGTATGTAGCATATTCTAAGTATATACAGGACTCAATAGAGCTAAATCACAATGCGTAGAAACCAGTCCCTGTCGATATCGAAAGCTCTCCCGTCGGAGAGAGCAAAAATGCGTTGTACCATTACGATACAAAACAAGTCCACGCCATTACCAACATCTTTGGAACAATATTGTCTTCTTTAGCACCTTTGACATCGATCATCGCGCTGTCTTTCGTAACGGGCTCGAGAGCAAGACTTGGGCTAATATGCACATTCACCCTATTATTTTCATCTTGTTTAGCTGTGGCTACGAAAGCTAGGCGAGTCGAGATATTTGCTGCAACCGCGGCGTGAGTGTCGTTAATTGATAATGATAGGATCTCTTTTCACTAATTCTAAATCAGATTTGCTAGTGTTCAGGTCGTCTTCATCGGAAGTTCGAATTTCACAAGTTGAAGGAAGATAATGCAGGGGTTCAAAAAAGAAGATTCATTGTGATCATGATCTTACAGCGATTCGTCACTTTTAAAGACCTAACTCAAGGCAATCTTTATGGAGCTGGGTGATTTATTCATAGGCGTGAAAACATGACTCTGGAGGTTGTGCACTTTTAACAAACTGCCGCTAAACTGAGAGTGTTCATGACAGGTTTGGGGCCTAGCTACTGTTTCATCAAAACTTCCAACTTGCATGATTATTATTTGTGTTTCAGGACACATGGACCCAAAGATACTTGGCCTACCAAATTACTCCTCTGATCATATCACTTATACGAAACAATCTGGTGAAGCCTTTGCGGCAGATGCAACAATTGCAGATGATTGTCTTGTTAAGAAAGCTAACTGTTAGTAAGAACATAGTCTTGGGCCATAGTCTTTCCATGATGTTTTAGCCACTGCGGTAAGTCAGCACCTTCCGCTGGCAATCTAACTCGTCTGAATTTATTAGAAATTTCCGATATATCGACTCTCAATAGCACACGTATCGAAGCTGCGGCCCAATCGACCTCACTACATGCCAGCGCATCTACGTTGTTGACAATGTTGACATAGCGAAGCCCGTACGCTGAGTACGATCACGAGAGTATTAAAAATCCCATCGCTCAGTAGATGTTATTTGTGGCGACCAGGCCGGCGTTTGAGAATATCGCCACTAGGTTTCGCATTCGTGCACGCGTAGCTATTGTCAATTATTGCCACAATTTCTAACAATTCAGCAACCATAGATACAAATTTGGTTTGTCTCAAGTACAACAGAAACGATATGATAGATTGAAAGATTTGAGCCCATTCAATAATAGACTTATAGAATAACATCCTGCCAAACCCTGGATCGCACTTTTGCCCTACTTATTGCGCTGATGGTGGCGCCTGCGGCCTGGCTTCATCCAATCGAGACTTGCACAAGCTGCGGCTGAAATGCCACCCAATTCTGCCTCTCGCCTCGTTTTAGTCTCGACGGAACGCAAGGCTTTCTGGACTCAGAACTCAGTCAAACTACAGTATTTGACTCGCTCTGCGCTATCTACCTGATCATTGTGATCGCATTTTGATCCCAAGTGTCCACCTAATACTGGGAAATATTATGGACATCCTAGGAATTTTGTTCGCACCAGTCCGCAACACCAAAAAGGGCAAGAAACGGAAATCAAATGTACTGCTTCATCCTTATCGGAAAGCATGGCAGACGCTAACTTTCATAGACAGGAGCCGACTGCGAGATAAGAATGTCTCGAGACTACGATTCGGAAGAATATCCGGTGAAAGCTGTGTATATGGCGGGGAATAGTCGACACCAGGTTTCGTCAACCTTCGTGAAATCGACACTTGAATCGCGAGTCATTCCAGCCGACGATTTGTACAGATATCGGTATACTTGGATTTACTGGCGATTTAATAACGAACTATGCCGACTTGGAGACAAAGATTATCGATACAGAATGGCATTTGAAGTGGTGTATTCGAATATGCCTTACGATGTGGTTTTCGGGAAAGTGCCGAAGGATTCTGGAGATGTCTCTCAAGATCCTGTAGATTATGCGGTCAGATTTGGATGGCTGAGAACGCGGACGAGCTCTTGGAACAAACTAAAGGAGAAAACCAAAAGAACCACCTCTTGGGTATCAAGCGACTCGAGGCAAGCCGCGCGTCTGCAGCACAAAAGTTCTCAGCACTCAACACTAGTTTCACCCTGTCAAAGTCCATCTATATATACCGCCGAGTTCCAGGGCACTACTAGTCCCACCCCACTTACACCGTCGGACGAAATCAAATCGGCAAAAAACAAGGACAATCTTCCAAAGATGACGGCACCAATATCTGCTGAATTGAAGGAAAATAACAGCACAAATCGGGACGTCACAATTCTTTCCGATCCGATCCCACCAGGCTGCATTGATTTGGCGAACTCATCTGGGTTTTCTCCAATGAACAATTTATCACGGCCACAAGTGGAGAGCGAAACTGAGTATGTAAAGGTAGATGTGGTGGAGACGTCGGATTCCGCTTGTGCGGGCTTAGCTTTGGACCCTGTCCGTGTTGATTGGAATTACGAAACCGACAGCCAGAATACGCCACCTATAAAGCAAAAAGAAGAACCTCACCTGACGCGTTCAGAAAATTGTAAAGAAGATCTTGTTGAAGATCTGAACGAAAGAACTAGCCATGATCAAATAGCGACACAACTTGCGGGCGTGAGGAAAAAGAATTCGAATTCTTTAGTGGAAATTCCGACAACCACTCTATTGGAAGAGCCAGGTGGTGTTGGCGAGAATAGCGTGGCGTTGCGGACCTCCACTGCTGATTCGGGAAAATCTCCGCAAACTTCAGCTCAGGGTGTAAGTGATGCAAATGACAGATCTAGAAATCAGGATACGGGAAACCCGGCGGAGATTTTGCAAGATGAGTCTAGCCAGGCACCAGAAGTGCCAGTCATATCTCAAAAAATGATATCTGGACGTCAAAACAACAGCGCAGATGAAATGGAGGTGCCGTATGCTCTCAAAAAGTTTCTTCGGTCGAGGGATGATCCGATGGCGGTGGACGATCCCTCGCAAAGAACTTCCGAGTCTAAGCAGGCTACAACTGTTGAGCTGGAGAATGCTGGTATTAAGGATCGACATTATAGGCGAAGAGCTGCTACTCAAGAAGACCCATTTTCGGATGAATGCTGCAATAATGTTGATTTTCAACAAAACCTCGAATTCTCTCGACAAGAGCTACTGCCAGCCATTTCGATGGAAGAACTTCCATCATGCAGGAAAGAGTGTAAAAGCACACCAAACTGCCAGAAAAATCGTCCCAAGCTCCCACATATTGGTGGTTTAAAGAAGGTAGAGCCAGAGCCGGGCACGAGTTTGGATCTACTAGCCGCAGAGGACGCTGATGAATACTGGGCTTGGGACCCAGTTGTGAAGCAATACTATCATGTAGATTCCGAGACTGGATCGATGGACTGGTACGAGGACTCTGAGAATGATGAAAAGATCAAGTAGCCCCGGTTGAATATCATCTAGCTAAGGTGTGCAAATATATAACGAATATCGCCAAGTCAACTGCCATCTTGGCAAGAACCCCTAGTATAGCGATCCCTATCTGAATCGAGAGTTTTCAGGTCGGAACCATTGGTTATGGGTTCGATGGAATCAACAATTACGTTCTAGCGTTGTTTGAAATGAAAATTAACTTTTGAGTGTTGAAAAAGTGCCCAATGACGTTTTATTTACAACGAAATAGTCGCAAATAACGACGCTACATACAATATCTTGTTTTTTTTTTTTTTGGAATAACAAACACCCCTAGCGTATGATTTTACCACCTCCAAGCCGATAGTACACCTAACTTCACGCCATCTCATTACTGGCCGAACCAGTCCTACTTAGCTCAAAATCTAATTGCCATGCTTGCTTGGGGTGCTGTTTAGCTACAACACTGGTTCTGACACTCGAGATTGCTCGAAAATTGTTTGAAGATAAGACTACGTTCTAATACTTACGTCTGTAAATTTTGCTACAACAAAAATGACTTACTCTTCCACATCTGGATGTTCTAACTGCTTGTCCCAACCGTAAATGAAGTAAATACCAGAGAAACGAACTTGAATGAACGAGCTAGCCGAGCTAATATACAGGAGTATGATACATTGATAGAGAATAATGACAAGGGAAAGTCGACTATACTTTTAATGAAAAGCAAAGCGCTTCATCCGTGCATTTTGAATTACGAGAAATAACATTTAAAATTTCTTACTAAAGAGTTATACCCTCACCCCGGTAACACGAATACAGATGCCACACAGCGATAATACCAGTTTTGCAACAAACTCAGCAGAAGTCTCCTTGACTAAGAGCATCAGTCCTTCAATTATTGCAAGGATGTTTCAATCTATCTAAGTCTCGTTAGTTGCATTCAAAAGACTGACGGCTTTTGCCCGTGTACTAGGATATCCAAACTTACTTTCACAGCCTGAATTTGTCCACTTAGCACTAACCCAACAACCCCATCCAGGAACATAATCCCATCTCTTGTACTTGTCTGTACCAACGGGCTTTCCATCTGTAACATAGCAAGAAACACCAAAAGTCATGCCTGGCTTGATCAAT
Organism: Glarea lozoyensis ATCC 20868; assembly: GCF_000409485.1. Classification (NCBI taxonomy): domain Eukaryota; kingdom Fungi; phylum Ascomycota; class Leotiomycetes; order Helotiales; family Helotiaceae; genus Glarea; species Glarea lozoyensis. Next base: position 498,952 of record NW_007361000.1, read on the forward strand.
GTTCTTCGTTTGCCATTGTACGGGTCCCAATCGCAACCTTGGGACTTGTAGAAATTAGTATGAGTGTGAAAATGCCGATGTGTAATGATGACTTACTCCTGCGGTAATGATGTGGCACACATTGTCACGGGCCACAAGGAGATGCGACTCCTGAGATGGGTTTGGTGAGGTCTCTGGTTCAGCAGATGCGAGGGCCATTGCGGAGGCTTCTGGAATGGGTTCTGCGATTGGATTTGCGAATGCTGCGAGTGGGAGGAGGAAGACGATGTTGATAAACTTCATTTTGAGACTTTGGGTGGATGAGATGCTTTGAAGTGTAGTTGCTGGAAAATCTGGCTGTTGTGATGAAGTGATGCCGTCCATTATCGTGGATATCCAGATGTCCTTTATACTCTTCTTCATCGTCTTTGCTTCCGATAGTTTTTACTCCATTGTGTAAGTCGGCGCAAATCTCTACCGTTTCTCTTCGCGATTCTCGAGCCATCTCCACCTGAACGATGCTAAAATAGAGTACCAGTTCCAGCTGAATGAACACCAAGAGCTTTTGAGATTTGCGAATCCTTTTGGCTAACAAGTTCTCAGATCGGCCAGACTTTCAAAAATTCACGATCTCTAAAAGTGATGGTAAGCTGGTGCTTCGCTGTAAGCAAATTGAAGCTGCGAAGGATTGAGAGACGGGGAGCTGACATGGAAATTAGGGGCTTCATAATAGTTCAGCCTCTACTAGTAGCATCCTAAGGATCAGAGCTGTGGCAGGATTTTAATGCTCCATATTTTGGCCTTTAAGCTTTGTTGCAGGGGTAGCCAGATATTCCTTCCGGGATGATGAAGCTACTTGGCGATTTCACAAGAGAAGCAAAGTGTAGGAAATGTTGAAGATCTAATGATTCAAAAGACTTCCCATCTGATGCACTGTTATTGTTTTATCATATCAAAATTTTGCTTCCTTGTTTCTTGTTCGTGCTATCAGCCCGTCTGCGCAAGTGGGAAGTTGAGGCTGAGTCAGGGGGGAGGAATCGGCTTGCATTTAAGCGAGAACGGCAAAGACGTAAGGTCGGATCAACGATTTCGCCGCAAAACATATTTTGTCTTCATTAAATCCTTCAAACTTCAAACTTCATATTCTATTCTATCTTAGCTTTCAAGGTCTTGATTTGTAACTTGGGTGACGTGCTAATACCCATTTCAGGTCGAGAGGCTGAAAAGGATCTTTTGTGGGACTGGCCAAGTGATTTTCACAGTCTGGTAACAAGATGATGGACTTAAATCTTTTAGAATCGTGTTGAAGATTCTATGTAGGAAGAAAATCGAAGGGCTGTGGACGTGAAATAAATGCGTTCGTATGGAAAATTCTTGCAAACGTGGAGATTTAAAGCTAACAGTAAATGCAGCTCAAACTTCCAAGCCTGCTGCTACTTTCTCTCTCAAAAGCAATGCAGCCAACAGTATATCGCACAACATTGGCAACTTGAATATCTTAGATATCTGCTTATATTACATTCACGATTAGCTAACAAATTGTGTGCGCTGAACGGCGCGTTCTGAAGTGTGGGCATATTACAATCTATACACCAACACAGACATAATAACCCAAAAACAACAGCCTGCAGTCCGCTCCAACCTGCGGGTTCCACGCATTGAATTGTGCAGCAGTGATTCTGTACAAAGCTTCAATATCTCCACAAAACTGGTTTTCGCGTACCTGATGCCAAGTTTTGCATCGACACACCGCTCCTGGTTGCGTTGGAGTTGGAGCAGCGGTCGCACATACCGAAGTTGCTGTTGTCGAAACGAAAGTTGGTGAAACCCCAATGATGCTCACGCAAACATTCACATTTGCTTGGAGGCCACCACAAGAAGCACCACCCACATCATTCCATGAGATAAATTGGGCGAGTGAGATACCACTTCTGTCAGCAATCTTTTGACAGCCATCTCCCGGTTGCACAAAATAGAAGGCGTCACAATTTCCAACCATACCTGGCTGCGTTGGTTGCGGAGTTTGAATACCATTCGATGGGGCAGTTGTAGTAGCTGGCTTGGTGCTCGTAATTGTTGCCGTGTGACCAATGATGCTTACACATACATTGACGTTGGCTTGCAAACCCGGACATGAAGCCCCGCCGACATTGTTCCAAGTGATAAACTGAGTGAGAGAGATCCCATTCTTGTCGGCAATCATTTGACATCTGTCCCCTGGACTAACGAAATAGAAAGCGTCACAGTTGCTGACCATGCCAGGCTGCGTCGGCTGAGGTGTCTGAATACCATTCCCTGGAGTGGTTGATGTAGTAGTGACAGGTGGTTGCGTAGGCGTACCGGGAATGCCGACACCTGGTATGTCGAATTAACAAGTGAATGTATTCATGTTACGAGGAGGAACTTACAGTAATATACCGCTGCTAGAAGACCACTGCAATCTCTTCCAACAGCGGGGTTCCAGGTTAGAAATTGAGAAAATGTGAATGTACGATACTTTTGAACGATTACATCACAAGTGTCTCCTCTGGCAGCCTGATAAAAATTCGTACATGTATCAATTAGGCCTTCCTGTGTCGGCGACGGTTTCACAGGCCCCGTTGAAGTAGGGCTAGGCCCTGTGGAGGTAGTTGGCGTACCGGGAATTCCTACACAGTAGAAAACGTTCGCCTGGAGTCCAGCACAATCACTTTCGACAGCTGGATTCCAAGCTAAGAACTGAGCAAACGTGAATGTACCGTTACGGGTGACTATCTTGTCACACGTGTCCCCGCGTATGGCCTTATAAAAGGTGGTACAAGAGTCTATGAGTCCTTCTTGAGTTGGTGATGGTTTGACAGGGCTGGTTGCAGTAGGGGATTTTGAGGTCGTGGTGGTTATTGTAGGTGGTGGCCGAGTGACTTCAACACAATAGGAGTTACCAACTTTTATGCCACTACAGTCTGCTTTCACAGATGGATTCTTTGAGAAGATTAGTCTTAGTAGAATTTGAATTCCAAACAGCTCGACTTACCCATGAAACAAAATCTGTGTGGGAAATTCCCCAGTTTGACTCAAAAAAGTCACACGTATCAGCTGTGCTAAAAGCAGTGTCAAAAAAACTGCAGTCTGGGTCCGTCGACGGGTCGACGGGGCCGCTCTGTCGCTGAAAGACATTGGCTTTACCTAAGCCTGATAGTGCTAGTGCAAGATAAAATACTCGTGGAGTTATCATATTCGCGGCGATGATGGATAATCAATGCCAACAAAATCTGGGAACCGATCTTATAGATAGTTTTGGTGTCAGTTTACAATAGTCTCGGCCTATACGAACTGATACATCTGTTGGTACTTTGTGGTTGTTCATCGGACCAGCCATGCCCCTACGACGCCCTGTGTGGCATAAGTAAAGGCAGCATGCCTTTTGAAGCCATACTTTAAGTTGTCTGTTCCTGGACGCCACCAAACAAATTATCTCCGACTTTTAATGAGATACGACGCTGGATAATTGACTTCTGTCGGCGTTTGATTAAAAATGTGGTAGATTGTCATGATTGGGGTTCAAGAAGATTGACATGTGAGTTCTACTCGGTGATCCCTTGACACACGAGTGGCTAATTGTTGGTTAATACCACCGCAATGCTGTTGGTAGGCACAGCAGACGAACATTTGCTGCTTTGAGGCTGACCAGTTTTGGGAAGATTGGTCTACCTGATGTCCACTCGTGGTGATCATGGTGTCGCAATGAATGAGTGTTAATTCTAAGTAGACGGTGAATCAGAAGTGGAGCATAGTATACTTGAACTCAATGATGCGATGCATTGCGTATGAACTTGTAAGCGATTTAAGGAGGAAATAAATTCTTTTACCAGCGCACATTCGGACGGTACGAGGGGGGTCTTCGTGTAGGCTCGGTTAAACCGACGAGTCCGTGCTAACTGCCAAGCCTTGGCGTCTGACATTATTTATTCTCAGGTCCAGTTGCGTTTGCAACAAGCTTCTCCTCGTTCCTGCATGATAGACACGGTCTACAAGCAATTCTGGGTGCCACTACTCGAGTAGAAGCATGGCTATTTTTCAAGTACGTGAAGAAATCGACTACGGCAGATTAACATTTGACTGCTTTGCTCTGGTAAGTGTGACTCTCCTGACTACATTGCAGCGACAAAATTAATTGACATGGCTGGCACAGACGAAATGGGACTATTCCAAAACCACAGCGGACGACAAGTTGCAGTGGAATGAGCTGGTTATCGAGTTTCTAGCTCTCACTGCGCGTGGCCGTGAGCCCTATCGCCTGCAATGCGAATGGAATCCGCCAGTGCCTACGTTGGAGCAGATCCAGCGCGTACTAGCACCGTTTCAAACAATGTATGAGCGTAATACTGCTACTACAGCGCATCGTGAGGCTCCCATATGGCTTCGTACTTGCTATAAAGCGGACCTTGCCGAGAACTACATTGCACCAGCAGCGTTAGGCGACATAGTGAACTATGGTAACGTTCTTGATGACGAGACCCTGTATAGCGACCTAGCTAGTGACTGGACCCAGATATTTCTCAGGATCCCGTCCATCCCCGATATCGTAGATATCCTGGACGATCCAGATTTGGAAGATGATATTTCGAATGAAGATCTACCCAGCGAGCCAGAAAAGGAATATGAGAGAGCACTCTATGACGCTGAACGACTAGAAAAAACTCTCATATACCTTATAGACGAGGAAGCTCTGCGGGAGCGGGTTTTTAAAATCATGTGGCTCGATATACATGGAAATTGTGTTTGGGATTTCAAGGTTCGCGATTTGTTTAGATTTCAAGGGCCACTTCTAAGCGGCTTGTTCTTGAATGAAATCGTTCGAAACTATAGCTCTGCGAACGACCGCAAAAAGTGGACACGGGGTGCTATTTTGGACTAATCCCACGGCAAATATGGCATGCCCTTCAGAGAATAACAACACGGCTGGTATAATCTTGAGCCTTCTCCATAGATAGTCTGACTCCGAGAATCTGCGGAGCAACGTCTATCATTATTGTGAGTGGTTTATTGATCTTCAGGAGTATCTGTAGACAGAAAAGCCGCTGGCATGCAACTTGACGGAAAGACAGTGCTTGCGATAGGGGACCCAGTCAACACTGGGTTGCAATATGGTTCTAATATATCCACACATTCGCTACTTACCATTTCCCAATCGAAACCGTTGTCATAATCTTGGCCTTTGATAGGGCAGTTCAAAAAGTACGCAGTTGGATCTGGACCGCTTCCTCTGGTCATGGTTGTGGTAGGCATCACGAACTGCAAATTTGTGGTAGAATTGCCAAGTGGAGAGCCTTGAGTTGGACCTGGCACCCATTGTCCACTTGGTACGGTCCAAGTCCAGCTGAACGTTGCTGTAACTTGAAGATCGTAGTTGTCCGTTCCCGGAGGGCTAGAGTATGGCAATGTTAGCAACGTGCTAACGCTCAGTAAGTGTTTCTTTGAGATGCAACGCGGAAAGGAGCGAAAGAACAAAAATACTGACGTAATGCATATTGTTCGACCTTCCAGAGCTGTTGTGTTCTCGCATCCTGTCTCAAGTATCGGATTCCACGCTACCAGCTCGTTTGTTGTATACGCTTTCCCAGCCACAATTTGTTTGCAGGTCTCGCCTTTCTGAATCTGTCATGGATCAGCTTGGTGCTTAATGACCGGACTCATAACTTCACCCACTGTGTGCAATTTACAGCTATCTTGAATACAAACTGAAGATCCCGCCGTCAGAGACGAACACTTGAAGTCAATGCTGTTATCAGCCAGAAATCGATCGATCGCAAGTCCATTCCTCGCTGCAATGGATTCACAAGAGTCTCCACCGCCCACAACATATTCGCTCCCAGAGCATCGACGGGCCGGATCTGTAATTCTGCTCACAATCAGTTGCATGTACATCAGAAACCGACATATTTGATATTCTTACGTCGTCGGGGGCGCTGTCACCACTGAGGCGGTTGAGTATGGATATTTGGTTGGTGAAGCTCCGCAAGATGATACAAGTGACCGAAATCTTGTCTCTGACATCTTTCGCGCCCCATAAGTAGAGTTGAGCATGGCGGCAAAATATTTCAGCGCACAATCGTCGCAAACCTTCAATGTTTGGTTCACTGCGTCTGGGTAGCAGAACTCGGAAGCTGGTCCGCCTTTTGCACACACAGAATTGTGTGCCCACTGAAACGGGATCGCAAAATCGCTTCCTGATCGTGATACGTTGCCAGGAAATGAGTATTGAGTATTGCCGCAACGCGCGTTGACAGCAGTCGTCCAGGTCTGTATAGATGTTGTGCATGTTGAGTTACAGTATTCTTTGAGAAACTCATCGTCGAAGCCAACTTCGCGCTCTATATCATGTGGAAGTACCAAAGTTGGACCGCATGCGATATTGGTTGACAATGATGCACGGCATGCAGCGGGAATCTGAGCTGGAAGGGCACCGGGGCTAGGAAATATTTTGATGCCGCCAGCGTTATTTGTCAACAAGGCCAGAAGTACGATGATAAGAAGACTCTTGAACGACATGTTGTGCGGTGATAGATGAATCTAGATGACGATATGGGTCGGACTCGATACGAATATGAGAAAAGTGAAAATTTAAAGTGCATGGAAGACCCTCCAAGAAAATCGGCAAGTATCAAGATTGAAGAGCTGAGAGTAGCACGCTCCTCAGTTCGTTTCTATTCTTCTAGCTTCGCGAAATCTTCAACGATCCATGCCAGCGTTGATCCATTAATTTCTTTCTGAAGTTGGTTATCAATTCACGATGTTGGATAATAAGCAGCCAAGACACACCACGAGAGCCTCCGCTTTTCTATGCATTTTCCCGCAGAAATGGCAATCTCTTGCGCGAATTAAAACCAACATTACCAAAAGTAAGTACTCTCTTTTTGACCAGTTGACCTAGGCACAATCTCGCTTCTGGTTGGCTCCAACCATTCCACGTCATCCTGGGAACAGAGGGCACTGAAGAACTGCTGACGAAAATGATAGCCCCCTTCAAGAGGAAAGTTTGGGCGCGTTGGGCTGAGTTAAACTTTGATATTCGATCAAGTAGCGGCGCAAAGCGGCATTCTTCAGTCGTCTATTCCTGGCCTCTCAATCCCGCCCCAGGATCACACACCAACATCCGGGTGGTCTTCTAGGTACTACTATGCTCTCTCTGATTGATTGTTTTCATTGTAGCTGGTAGTTCTAGGTTGTATGGATAGCCAAATCAAGTACTGATAAACTCATAGGGATGCAGTTACTTTGGTACCCCAACACTGGTAACAGGTCCAGCTTGTCTATACGATATCTTGAACCTGGGCCTTCTTAATGCTTCCCGTAGAGGTCAGCGTAGAGCATCTGAAGATCGATGATGGCGCCGATCCCTCGTGGATTCATATTGCAGAACTTCAATTGGCTAAAGCTTAGGAAGCTCTAGTAATTCAATGTCTATTACTACCTGGATTTTCTGATTCCTTCTTCTCTCTTACGCATTTCCAGAACTCAATTTTCTAGTGTGTAACTAGCTGAATTCATTCACAAATTGTACCAGTAGTGACAATTTGTATTCAAAATGCGACCCCCCCGTACTACACCAGGTTGCTCAGTTACCTTTTTCGTTTGCTTTCTGCTCTTATCAGGCCTCGCACATCTTGTTAAAGCGCAACAAGACACAAGCTGTAGCGTTTTCAAAGCCTGCAAATCTGGCTGTTGCAGCAAAAATGGCCAATGCGGATTTGGACCAGATTACTGCGGAGACGGGTATGTAATTCTGAATCATAAAGATCTATACTAAAAGTGTCAGATGCCAAGGAAGCTGTGATGCTCTTGCTGAGTGTGGTCAATATGCAGCGTTCGATAAATTCAAGTGTCCTTTGAATGTGTGCTGCAGGTAAGGCTACCACAAAGGTCACAACGAGTATGTACTAATTTGACTTAACAGTAAGCATGGATTCTGTGGCTTTGATGACCAGTTCTGCAATTCGGAATGCCAAAATAGCGGAGGTTGTCTACCTGTCGTGTAGGTTTGGAATTGAGCTCACTTAAGCAACATCCAGCTAATTTTGTTCCCTGGTAGGCGGCCAACGTGTTCTGAAAGTACGGATGCAATGTCTGCAGAAGTTCGTATTGGATATTACGGCGCGTGGAGTGCAGGTCGTGGCTGTAACGCCCTTGAGCCCGAGGGAATTCCAGCTGGCGTGTTGACACATATCTATGTCGCTTTTGAGTTCGTGTCTGCAAATCACGAAATTACAGACGAGAACGGGCCTGTTGTCGGGCGCGTCTCCAGACTGAAGAGTTTGTATCCCGGTTTGAAGGTCGTGATTGCTTTAGGTGGATGGGTGTTCAATGATCGCCCAACACAAACTCGATTTTCCGACATGGCCTCTAGCGAGAGCAACAGACAAGCTTTTATCACTTCCTTAGTTGCATATATGCGAAAATATGCTCTCAACGGCGTTGATATAGGTAAGGCTACCCAAATGCAGATTTCCGAACTTTTCAACCCAGAAATTCTAACAAACGCAGATTGGGAGTATCCGGTAGCTGATGACCGTGGAGGTATCCCACAAGACTTTGACAATTTTGTAACGCTTGTATCTGAAATTCGCGCCAAGTTTGATTCGATTGATCCAGGGTGGGAGCTCACCATGACTCTCCCTGCCAGCTATTGGTATCTTCGTGGTTTTAACGTTAAAGGTCTTGTGAAGTATGTCAACTGGTTCAACGTCATGACGTACGATATCCACGGACTGTGGGATCAGAAGAATGTTTGGACAGGTCCTTTCCTCAAAGGTCATACCAATATCACAGAAATTGAAGATGGTCTAGACCTTTTATGGCGGAATGGCATCACCCCCGACAAGGTTGTCATGGGTTATGGATTCTACGGCCGTGGGTTTACAATGACCGACAACTCTTGTAGCACACCCCCGAGCTGCACGTTTAGCGGGCCTGCATTTCCTGGTGATTGCACAAACGAGCCAGGTATTCTATCGTACAATGGTAAGTATCAATATCCCGCTCTTTGAAACTGTCTGACGCATCTTGTAGAGGTCATCGGCCATGAGAAACAGCTGAGTTCCCATAAATTTTATGATGAGAAATCATCGGTAAGATGGATGGTATACGGATCGAATCAATGGATCTCCTGGGATGATGCTCAGTCTTTTGAGGCGAAAAAGAAATTCATGTTTTCTCGCTGCCTGAAAGGACTGATGATCTGGGAGTTGGGGCTTGACACTGCCGACTTCCAAGCGCTGACCGGTCTTTTTGGTGAAGATGCCGTTGGAAACGCACTACGGGACACTTCTTTGAACCCTGGAGAGAAAGACAAACTTGCCAGGGATCTCGCAGCGTTTACTGGTCAAAATTGCTACGTCACTTCGTCCTGCACCAAAGGGGGTCGGTCTGAGGGCGGTCAAACTAGTATATGTAGTTCTGGGTACTCTTCAGTAGAGGTTGCACATAACCCAACACAGATGAATCGGCACCCCGAGCGTGGTAGTCCAGAAGTATGTGATGAAGGAGAGTTCCATCATATATGTTGCCCGACGGAAGCGCAGCCCAGGAACTGCGACTGGGAGGTACGTTAAAGCATTCTAAGACCAGAACGCAATCTAATAACTATTACAGGGAATCCCACAAAAAGACATCATGGGTTGTAAAAGAGGCTGCGGACCTTCTCAATTTGAGCTAACAAATGATGCATATATTGACAAATTTGGCCTCAAGGAATGTGGGGTTGGCTCTAAGAGCGTAAGTTCTAGCCTAAAGTGTAGCATAATGGTTAGTGCAACTAACAAATGTCTAGTTATGCTGCGATTCCACCCAGATTCTACAAAAGTGTCATTGGACAAGCTGTCTCTTTTCTTCTGGCACGAGTAACTGCGCCGTTAACGAGGTCAGCGTGGCTACCCGATACGATGCAGACGATGGGAGTACGTGTATCTGCATTTCCTCTAATTGCGTAGATCATTGTGTGCTTTGCTAATTCGTTGAATGCAGCCAACTGTAAATCGCAGACTGGACTTGGCAATGGAGGTACTCAAGGACCTATGACTGCGCAATATTTTCGGTCATATTGCTGTCCCAAGGATGGTGAGTTTCCGTAATTTATTATTAGGGTATTTTTGCTAATCAAAATAATCTTCCTTCAGACCCCTTGGAGGATTGCCAGTGGTCCAATGACCTATCTCGAGCGCCTAAAGAACATACGCTGCGAAGATGTGCACTCAAAACTTGCGATAGTGGTGAATTAGAGATCACCGAAGCTTTGAAGCCATCTACACTCTACGAGCTACAAAAAGAACAAGGCGCAGAAGTTTGTGACTTCTACAACGGACTTCCAGGTTTCGCTCCTGAATACCCGCTTTGTTGTTCTCCCCCGTCTAAATTTGACAGAGATTGGCCTGTCAACCCGGCTTATCTATGGAACGGCGCGCATGTTGGCGAGAAAGATGATGTCTCCTGGGTATTTGCAGACAACTTCGGCAACAACAACAAGGACACTTCTCCCACAAATCTCGAAGAAAATCCCGGTGAGGATCCATACGGCTTTGTTATGCTGGATGGCCCCCCTGGATCTATCGCAAAACAGTTCGATGCCCAGTTCACGGTAATAACTCGCGATGAACCCCTCATTATCAAACCAAGATCTCTGGTCACAACGAACAAAACAGTCCTCGATGCAACCTTCGATCACTTGGAAGAAACTGTGCAAGTATATTGCAATCATCATCAAGACTCTAAGCATTGTAATGAGGTCTTCTACAAAGGTGCGAAGGATACGATTATCAAACTCCCGGACCACGTCGGTGAAGGTCCCTACGCTCGAATTGTCTCCATGGAACCAATGCTCGAACCAACACAGTTACCGCCATGGGCCATACGCAAACGAACTGAACAAAACTTACATGGTAACGGCATTTATAAGCTAGTTTTTGATTATGATTTCCACGCGATTAAGCGAGAAGAAGGGGAAGAAGTTTTCATGAGAGTCGATTATACAAACTTGCAAAAGTACTGGGGGGAAATAACAGACGAAGACCCTAAAAACTGGAGGAAGAAACGTTCCGAACAAACCAACTTTCAGTCATGGAAGGCTCGAGTGGACAAGGCAAAGAATGCGCCCAATGCCACGCTTCAAGATGATTGGAAATTTTCTACACGTGGGAAAGCCGACTTTTCTCCCGAGGGACCTATCTCTCCCGCACCTCGAAAAGATAATTGCACCGATCAAGCCAGCGATATAGAGCTCACGCGCCCAGGAGGACTTGTACGTCGAGGGTATGGTCCATTTCTCAATTGGTTCAGAAAGCTTACGACTATTACCAAGGAAGAAGCCGGTGTGCTTCCCATGTAAGTCATTTTCGCACGTATACCCTCAACTTCTTCTTCTCGGTTTACCAAAAGAGTCAGCCGACATACTATATCTTTCCCTATGCTAATTATAATTTTAGGGGTTTGAATCAACAATTTACAATTTACAGCGGCCGTCTAAAGTGTAGCGATGGGCCTGTAACAATTACCGCTGGCCTCGATATCACAGCCGAAACAACTATCGAAATGGGCGCCAAGTATGCGTACTACTTCTCAGGGACGGTAGTGCCGCCCAAAATTATTGACACATATGTTTACGTTGGAGCGCAACCAAAAGTCTATGCCGGTGTGAACATTCGAGGCAATGCTCAACTAGCCTACAAGAGTGAAGTACGACGATTGATTGACACCATCACATATCCTGGCCTTTCTATTAGAGGTATCGCGACAGTGGGACCTAGTCTAGATCTCTGGGGCCAGATAGAAGCTTCACTGACCATTTCTGGCCAGGTAAAAGTTGGTGCTCAGTATGTTTTTCAGCCAGTGGAGCTTTATCTGCCCAATGATGACGCAACACATGATCGTGCGAGTGATAAGCTCAGTGATATGAAGACAGATCATGCCGGTATGTCGCCTGTCTTCCAAGCTAATGTAAAGGCAGAGCTTGATGCACATCTAAGAATCACACCTGAGCTTAATTGTGGAATAAGAGTGGGTGGCAAGATAGGTCCTCTTCATGGCACACTCGTGGATGCCCAAGTTACTGCTTTCATGAATACATCGGTCCATTTCAACGCCTTGGCAACTGCAAGCACAGATGGACTAACAAGTAGTTGGGAGTACGGCTACAAAGTCGAGCTTCTGTGGAGGATTGGAATCGCAGCTGTTGCCACAGTCTGCTGTAAATATGGCAGCTGGCGAACGAAGGTATACTACCCAGTGGATTGGCAAACCCTTCCTCTATACGGACCTGTACTCGTCAAATCTTCGGGGGATTCCAGTAGCACCAAGCGAAGAGACGTTGATGCAGACCCCTGGACTCTTTCCGAGAAACCTCTACCGAACCCATTGTTTGGCTGGTCCAGCACCGCACCGCTGGACGTTTCATCATCGAGCTTTGACTCAAACACGAACACTTCCTTGGTCCGTCGACAGGCTCGAGCGAAGGAAACTGAATTTATGCTGGGTTCCTTCAAGTGTACTTCGGGACCTGGCAAATGCGGTACGCCTTCAATTAACAGAAACACTGGGCGTGATGCGACTACTTTGGCGAACATAGAGCGGCCGAATAGGCTTCAAAAGCGAGTTCCAACAGATTGCCGGCTCAGGATTCCGAACTTATATTGTAAGTAGTCCTCAACTGACAAAGGTCACATGCTAATCCTACACAGATAACTGTGAAGGGTTCTTTGCCGACGTTACTGTACAAAGTCAAGTCACATCTGTCACTATTCCTGGCCTTTGTAGCAGTGTAAGAACATTTCTGGGTAATCGAGGAATCAATAACGATCAGTATGTCTTGACTTGGGACAGCGCAAGACAAGCCAAACGAAGAGAAGAAACCTGTGGTTCTTCTCGAAATATCTGCTCTGAACGCCCCGGAGATGATGGAGAAAACGCAAGATACAAACACGCACTCGGTGCGCCTTGGGATCAAATCCTCAATCTTGTCAACTGTGACGAATTCCCTTTCGCCTCCACAGAAGAAGGTGGATGGGGTTATACTGGGTCTGAGCTTGGCTTAGCTCCAGTCAATCCAACTGGAACAACTCGGACGTGCATACCTTCCTGGCAAAATGATCTACAAGGACAGTGCAATAGTAAGTATCATTAAGAGTTTTATTCTGTGTCTCCGGCTGACATAACCCAAGATCTAATGAATCGCATTAATACGAATGTGCGGTACTTCAATGACCCCGAAAATCCTGATGATAGTCCAGAAAACGCCAACTGGCAATCCTGGATCGCAAAAAACGGCGGTTGGGTTTCAAAAAGCGGGTTCACATCCAACGGCATTAGTATACAGAGGCTCTGTCGCTATCCAACTCCCCAACCACCCAAATTGTTTGGCACATATGCAGATGCAAGTTGACCGTTTCTTGTGCTCTTCCCACATACTGACCAGAAGAACAGGAAAAAGCCGACACGTCACTAAGCTGGTTTCAAAAGCGCAACTTCACCTTACACCTGGTCAACAACCCCGAGACAGGCCCATCAACTTTTCCGGACAATCAATTTCAATCTGGCTCACTTTTCTCGACCGGTGGGAGAGTTCCCGCAGTGCAAAACAACGGCGCTATGACCAATGCCGCGTGGATTATCTGCGCCGTCAATCTTCGAGGTCAAGATCGATATCGATTCGGGCGAAACCTAGTAGGTGCTTTAGCGCATAATGGCTGGTGTTGGGACGGGCAGAGCACAACTGCAGCTTGGGGGGGAGTAAACAATGTGCAACGCCTTCAGTATTTTGCATGCGATGTCGACTTCGTTGGCTCAATTCGTCAGAAAAGAGGCGAGCCTGAACCGGTCCCCATTGGTTACTTTGGTGGTGAACCAATATATAATGTGAAACGATCGGACGATCGTCATGTTTTCGACATTGACATCCCAATTGCAGAGGCAAGAATACCTGATTACCGGCACTCAGTACCACTGAGCGATTAAGTAGAGGAAACTTCTGGCATAGAAACCGGCATTAAAGCAGAACATGTAGAAGTACTCACGCGTACAACTCACTTGAATTTCTAAGCTCCTCCGTAGTTTCCTTGCCATGTAGATGCTGGGCATCAGAATAGGTGAGACAAACCGGTCAACAAGTTACGATTACCCCGGCGGGTGAGATTGTTGGTGCCGTGATTTTTGGTCGCTGTGGTGTTGGTTTAGCTTGGCAAAAGAATATATTCGCACTTATCTTTTAGCGAACCTCCTTTTGCGCTCATCGAACGACTTGGGGAGTCTGCAATGATCTTCTTATAATTTTCAAACGAAAAATATGGATATAGCAAGTCTTCCATCCTCGTATGCTGGTCTCAAGCTGGATGGTGAACAGCTGCATGAAGATGCTCGGTACGGTGCTTTGCCATTTGACTGCTTCGCGCTGGTATGCTTGCAATTATGATTCTGTGACCGAAAACAAGTTTAACCATGCGCGATAGTCAAACTGGGATTTTTCAAGGCCTTTGCCCAAAGATAAAGAGCAATGGCATGATCTCGTTCTGAAGTGGCTGGCGTTCACTGCACTCGAACGTCGTCCATACCATATCTTGGGCCACGAGGCCTGGAAAACACCAGCACCAACTCAAGAAGTCATAGACCGAGTTTTAGCTCCCTTTCAAACAACAAATGAACGGAATGCCGCTTTACGAGCATTGTGTGGTCGCTGGTCGCCCATGTGGCTCCGTACATGTTACGATCCCGAACTTTGTAAAGATTATAAGGTACCACCTGTACATTTTCTGACACCAGCCCATATACTCGACGATGAGGGCTTATACGGCGGATTAGAGAGTGATTGGACTCAGATATACTTTCGAGTACCGTCTATTCCGGACTGTGTTCAAATAGGCGAACCAGAGGTCGAATCTGATGGTGTTCGTGCCGAGGAGTTTGGTGAACCGGAGTTTGAAAACGAGCGGGAAGCTCACGAAGCCGGTATCAGAGAAAGAACTTTTGTCTATCTCATAGACAGAGAAGCTCTTCGCGACAAAGTCATCAAATTGATGTGGATCGATATACATGGAAATTGTGTTTGGGACTTCAGCTTCCCAGAAGGAGATTTCGATGATCTCCAAGGACCTCTTAATCGACCCTATTTTCTGACAGAAATTATTTCGCGCGGGGCAGTATCAGATCAGAGCTTTAAACGAGGTGCTCGTTTGAGTTTGACCTGAGCGAGGACGTAAATGTGTAACATTTCTGTGAAGCGAATTTAATTTGATGCATGACAAGGTTATGGTTTTTTAATGAGTCGAGTTATTAAAATTAAATTCCATGATACCATAGCTGTTCTTTAAATGAGTGTCGACTTTTCCTATCTCGTAGGTCGCTTAGACTTCTTCGCGTTCGTAGATGGATCGCCAGTGAACTGGAGAACTGACGGGACAACCTCCAAGTACAATAACGCCAGAGAACGATTTTCTAACGCCCCTTCCCTAACATGCATATTAAGCCACTTGAAAGAGAAAAAATTAACCATCTCTCCAAACTAATTGAAGAAATATAGCATTTCAGGCAGAGTGTGATTATTCTGCCGTAAAGGAGGTGTCCCCTCATACCTGTAGCACACTGGTGCAGTACTATGAACGCGAAGCGTGCGCATACCCGGATCACACTCTTTTGTCCGGAAGAATATGTAGAAATCTCTATTGGATCGATAAGAAGAGCACAGTAGCAAGAATTGCTGTTTCATAGGAGCTAAACTATTGCGAATGTAAGTACATTCTTTCCACAGTCTGATGGCAAGACTACGCTGTCTTGAGGTCTTTCACACCAAACAGACCAGCAACATTGTTACTACCACTAGCGTGTTTGACACTACTAGATCCTTTTACTTTCTCAAAAGCCTTGTTCGTGTTTATGCCTGCATGCTTATGGTTGATTTTGGATGAAGACGATTTACCGCTGCTAGAAATAAGGTAACCAACCGGCCATGCAAAACGAGAGCCGAGCGGCTGGCCTGCTTCCTCCGAGGTGAGATACTCAACTAGTGCAATGACTATGGCTCCAATTAGCAATTCATCACTTTTTAGGGAAAGCGTGTCAGCGAACGTACAAATATATGCACCCAAACCAGTAAGAATATGCCACCAGCCATGGAGCTCAAGAACGAATGACCAAGGCAATCCTATGGTACGCTTCCATGCTGTTAATGTGTTACACATCATGATATCCACATTCCAGATAGCGAAACCACTTGCAAAAAAGACTGATCAATGTTAGCTAGCGGCTTTTTCCAAGGGCACGGCAGGAAACCCGCACTGGCTCCAAAAACAGCCAATAGCCGCACATCTTTTAGAACGGCGGGATCGGTAACCCGTACTTTGATGACTGATCGGGTTTTTTGTCTAACAATAACAATCATAACACCTGATTTCGTGTCTCAATTAGTTCGTGGCAGCTTCAAGGATTGGGATTGGTTACCAAATACTACGGAATGCATGAACAGCTCATCCGTAACGCAATGCCATATGCTGAAGGCTGTCATTGCCGAAAACAAAGTTAGGCCATGAATCACAGTGTAGTTCAGTGATTTGTCGTATGTAAACACACGATGGATAACAGTCGCTGTCGCTACAAGCATCGAGAGATCATCACCTGATCAATAAATTAGCATTTCTCAGAACCCTGCCAAATTTTACATGTGAAGCTTACCCCATTGTGTGTAGTTTTTCAACGTGCTGTGGAAAACTCCAGAGCCAATTCCAACACAGGCAATGCCTAAATAAGGCAGGTTCCTTAATATTGCGTCTTTCCGGTTCGCGTTATTTTTTATCCCATGATATGCGTAGAATACTGCACGCAACATTAGTATTGTGTCACAGTTATCCCCCATGAACCTAAGAACCGCTTCCATGACGCCTCTCAGATCGAGCAACCAGAAACCAAATACTATCACGTGACCGTCCCCGTCGGTAATTCACAATGCGAATTTGAGACTTACGGTATATCAAATTAGTCAACGTGTTCATGAACTCGGCGATATAAGGCGTAATGATGTAGTCCTAATGAAATTGTCAATTTCAAAATTCCTCACTTTGAGTGACCACAAAAGCTCGAGCGTCCGTGGCGTTTTCCAAGAGGCATACGTACCTCTTCACAAAAGCTATCGCAAATCGTTAGACATTTCTAGACCTCAGATCTCAGAGTTATTGCGGTAAGGTAAACTTACTTTGCTTGCGAATTTGGGGCTTGCCAAAATGGCGAATATGCATGTTGTCTATAGGGAAAAGAAAATGGCATTTTGTGATCGACGCCTGCGAAATCGCTCGATGCCAAATTTCCTTTGTAGTAATCCATTATTGCTGTTGGTGACCGGAATTTCTTGTCTCGTAAGGAGCAATCTTTTTATCGAAGTTTCGAAATGGCTGAATTTGGCGTCGTCTAGTTATCGTCGAATTGCCAACTTCGGAAAGGGGTTTTCAGGGTCTTTTCAGGGTCTTTTGAGAGGCGTTTAGGCGAAGCAAACGTATCGTCCGGAAGTGGGAGTCTGGTGAGTAGACTCTTGGTTCCAGCACCGCCAATGGCTTTGTGAATATCGACGAAGAAGTATTTCTGGGAATGTATTCTATTTATGTGAAGATTGATGAATTGAAGATGTATCTTCTTTTCTATTTCTCCGAGTCCCAATATCACAAGACATGGGGGGTGCATCATTCGGTGACAGTAAACAAGGACAAATGACGCTAGAGCCTCGGCTGTTTAGCGGGCCAGACAGTCTCAGTATAGAGGCGTTTTTGAGTGGCGCTAGCACGTGTATTGGGACGTGGACGCGCGTTTGAAGCCTTAGGCAACAAGGCAATAGAGGTTTGAATGATCTCCAAAAGATTCGCCTGTCGGAAACCGACTTCAACTGTGTAGTCATTTTGATCTCTGGTACATGAGTCGAAAAGTAGCTTCTCTTCAAAAGCAATTTATATGTGCAGCTAACTTCACCAACATGAGGTTATGTTGCCGATCAAGTGATATAATTTAGCGATACATAACGTGATCTGCTCCCTTTTCGTCCGACTTAAAGCGAAAGACATGCTCATAATAAGGCAGGTAACTGAGAGATACGTAGGTTTGGTTTCGTTTCCGGCCACATTCCAGCACTAGATTATATTTGAGATGATTTTATATAATCAAAAGTAATGGAGACTTCGAAATTCAAGAATGTCCCAACACGTTTATGATTTGGTAGTAATTACTAGTATTGAAACTTGGAGTTACTGTGGAAGCGTAAGTACGAAACCAACCAGGGTAGATTAATAGCTAGGTTGGAGTTTCAGAATCTTCTTGAAATTAATTGTATTTCCAACTATCATAACTTATTTCGAATTGATTCAACACCACTTCAAAATTCGTCTCTCCCTGAAACGCTCAATCACTTAACTCTATCCGGATCCCTCTATCATTCTAATCGTCTTCACACTTTTCCAATAGAGCTCAAAATATCGAAAGTATGAAGAATGTTTTAATCTATGCTAATAATCAAACCCCGTATGATTTTTCTATTTCTGAGGCTCTACCACTACGTTAATAGCACCACCTGGACGATCACCAACAAACTCGAAAGCCTCGTTGACCTTTTCCAACGGAAACAACTCGTGACGGAGGAACGATAGGTCAATTACGCCAGCGTCTACCAGCGCAATCAACTCATCAACCTCAACACTGTTGAACCAATTGGTTCCCAGTATGGCAACATCATGGGACATGGCCTCGCTATATTTTTGAGAGATCTCGCCATCCGCACCACCAGCAGCTAGGACAGCACGGCCGCCGCTCTTCAAAGCGCCAATGAGTTTTCTTGTTGAGTTTGCATCTCCCCCGTTGCCCAGACAATCGTAAAACAAATCTGGTCCTACACCATTTGTTTGTTCCTGGATCCACTGCACAACATCTTTGTCGTCCTCGGTTGAAATTGTGGCAACACGGCCATTAGATGACATCTTCGCGACTTCCGCGAGACGTTCCTTGTTACGTCCGACTCCAAGAATCTTGATACAGCCAAGCCCGAGAGCAATTGCAACAGCAGCATAACCCAAAGTCCCAGTTACGCCATTAATGACGACAGTTTTTCCTGGACCTGCGCCTCCCTTTTTCAAGCCCGAGAAAGAGGTTCCGATGTATCCAAACCGAGATGCAGTAGGGAAATCAATACTGGGAGGTAGCACCGCCAGATTAGCATCAGGTGATACCACATACTGCGAGAGAGCGCCTAGTGGATAGTGACGGAGCATTTGCTCACCGCCTGGAGTCTGGGCGAAATATCCTCGAAGACAGCAGTTGATACAAAGATCTTTTCTTCCTTAAATGATTGTTGTTAGCTACGATGCTCCTTCATATTCCACCTTGTCACGTACCTCGTCGGCACTGATGGCAAGTGCCACAAGTGAGAAATGGATCAACATAAACTCGATCTCCAGGCTTGATTCCAAAAACGTGATCGCCAACAGACTCAACGACGCCTGCAGCGTCTAGACCAAACACGCATGGTAATTCTGGGAGTTGGAAGTTGTCGCCGCCGCCAGTGGTCATAAGGTTGTGGGCATTAGGAACCAAACAACAGGCCTCGACTTTTATCAAGACATCCTTTGAGGCCGGGACAGGCTTTTCGGCTTTCCCTGTCTTTAATGGTTTGCCAAATTCGAAGAGGCGTGCGACATTGATTTCTGACATCTTGTTCGTACTGCTGGCGTGAAGTTGAAATAATCCCCAAACCAGTACACCCCATTTATAGATGGGGGGTCGTTACTGCTCGTTGCGAGCGTGGAGCTCACGACTCATTAGTGCGACTCGGGAGAAAACGCATGATGATGATATCTTTCAGCACTGGATGCATTTGTGTTTGGGTACAACCAGTTCCTGTGGGTTACCTTTCAATTAGCATGATGCTGCTTGTAAT
Source organism: Glarea lozoyensis ATCC 20868 (assembly GCF_000409485.1). Taxonomy (NCBI): domain Eukaryota; kingdom Fungi; phylum Ascomycota; class Leotiomycetes; order Helotiales; family Helotiaceae; genus Glarea; species Glarea lozoyensis. The sequence continues at coordinate 518,852 of NW_007361000.1, forward strand.
TGTTTCCACCTCCTCTGTCTAGGCAACAGTCCATGAGAGATAATTGTTAGGCGCGAACAGTTTTCTTCCGTTCTCCCAGTTGATCCAGTGAGCTCTTTTAGTGTCGGGTTTCGAATCATTACTGAATCTCCACAATTCGAGGATTCAGGTACATAATCCTCGGCAATAGAAGGCTTATCCCTCATTATTAGATAACGCCGACCACTTTTGTGAGATTTATAGGGCAGGAGCTGGGTCCATCGGTCTCGCACTTCTTGATATTCCGACATTTCGACGCCCATTTCTTTAGGGCTGGCCATACCAAGACACCATCGATCAGTACTACAGCAAATTGGCATTCGCACAAAGAATAATGACGGCTTGACAGCTCCATAATTAGAGGAATAATACAAGGCGTCAATGAGATGCCTAGAGATCTGACCTACTTAAGCAAAAGGTATGGACGACGTCCTTGACTATTGGTTGCCCGAAGGCGACAGCTTTCTGTCTATTGTAACTATTTAACTCTTGTGCCTTTGGCTCCCTTACAGACCTCAAACGTAAATCTCAAATCATCCGAAACTACCCCACATCCGGGCCAAGTGAGTCCAGATCTGGTAACTTCGTCTGCGTAATTCTCGAAAGCACATGTGAGAAACTCCAGACCATTTGTTGGTCCAAATGGCACAAGTCCAGCCATAGTAGCAGTCGTTCACTAATCTTTTACCGCTCGAGGATTTGCTAGTTCTCACCCCGCCCCCGAACTCAAATAGGATTTACGTGCCTAGGCAGCCCGAATTCTCGACCTGGGTTCATGTATCACAACATCGTATGCATAGCTGATAGGCTGCATTGTACTTGAGGTCGACGGCAAGCACCAAAAATTGCTTCCCATTGTATAATAGATTGATACACTACCAGCCGGACAAATCAGTCATGGAAGGACGAAAGCTAAGGAGACAGAAACGTGGTTTAGTCGACTTGCAACCGAAAGATGATGCTGGGACAGTGATGTGTCTAATTCCTCTTCTCACCATACACAAACCGAAGATTCGCATACGAGACTTGGCTCTGGACGCTCAAAAAGATCTTCAAAAGTGAGCATCTCAACGCCACGCAAAATGGCGAAAAACTCCGAGGAAAACGCTAGCCAACAAAATGGGGAGGAGACCATCGAGAAATTGGGCAGAAAGACACCCGAATCCTCCCTCAAGAAAGAGCCAAAACAGAAGAATCCCAAGTATGACTATTCGGTCAACGCCAAATCACCATTCCCAGGCTCCAACTGTCGGCGGAGTCGAAGGCGTATTCCGCTGACTGGAAGACAAACATGACAAAATTGAAATATCACAGTCTAGACCCCTAGGTCTGCGCATCGAGGGTTGCAATGAGGAAGAATCAGCTTTGATTAATGTGGTAATCCGAGCACGTCTCAGTGCCGGCACGAATAACATGAATGCATCTCGGGTATTTATGTGCATCTTGAACACCTTCGGAAGACGTATCCAGTGTTCTTTGCATAGTTCGCGTGGGATGGAGCTGCAAAATATGCTTACGGCGGGTTCCTTGGCCATTGCTCTTGCGAGGAACGATTGATCCAATAAGACGAGAACGATATGCAGAGGCTGTGAGGGCTGCTTCAATAGCGAGGAACTTCAACCACAAGCTGAATGGAACTTTTGGTGTTGACCCAGATGCCCAAGTTGAACAGCGAAACCGTGTTCTAAACGAAGTTTGGGTCTGGTGGTAGGTACTGGAGTGCCTGGAATTAGCGAGCGTCAAAACACACTGTACTCAATACTGATATCAATGTACTAATAGAAGAACCTCTTCTTGAGTACCATAGTTTCCTATAACTCAATTTTGGATTCAGTGCAACCACATCATAAATCGTACCGTCAGGTCAACTTTTAGCTTACCTGGGAATCCATGATTGAGTGGAGTTAAATCGTTCGCTGACCACCAAACCTCCTAAGGATGTAATGCCTCCTTTAAAACGCCGAAACAACAAGTCTTTTCCAAAACGCCTTTTCCCCACGCCGCCATCATGATTCGAGCGCTTCGTCTAGTCATCGTCGTAATCTTCTATTCATGTCTCCGAATCCAGCCCAGCCGCCTAGAGCATCCTCGAACCCTCTCGCATAGGTAGTCGTAGCTGCACACCCGCTCTGTTCTCTCGCGGCATCAGCTTTCGATAACCACTCGCGCATGTTATCCATTCTACTTTTGTTCTACAGACCATAAGCTTGAGAGTTACCACAATCCTGGATACTCACGGTAGGATGGGTAGATAGCCATGCAGGCATATCAGTCGCATGTGCTGTTTCCATGCGTTGCCATACATCCGCAGCAGCACGAGGATCATAACATGCCTTAGCCATCATGATGAGTCCAATATAGTCTGCTTCACTCTCCTGCCTTCGAGAAGCAGGCTTCATTAACCCGAAATCCAAGAACAAGTCACCAATGAGCCTGCCTAGACCGCCCGTGTAGCCGGTGGAATCGAGGAATATGAACATCCATCTAACCGGCTGGAGCAATATCATTGAGGACATTGCTTCGTTGGAGTGCCTAGCGAGATTGTGCGCTATCTCGTGCCCAAGAATTGCAGCAAGGCCGTCGTCGTTCTTAGCTATGGGCAGAATACCACTAAAAACGAATACCTTGCCTCCGGGTATTACGAAGGCGTTTGCCTCTGCTCGTTCTTCAGTATTAAATCTAGCTAAGAGTCTAGTACTAACCAGGTGAATCAATTACACAAACCTCCCAGTCAACGCCTTCCATTCCACTCGCAGGAATCAACCTTCTCATAACCCTCTCAACCTGTTTTGTTCGCGAATCCCATTGTGGTAAAATGGCACGTCCGTAGTCTGACATAACATGCCGGTAAGCCATTTGGCCTTCTTTCTCAACAGACTCATCACTGTAGCATATAAATCTAGTTCTTCCTGACACCGGTACTTCCTCGAGATGAGTGACGTAGAAAATAATTGACCCGCCAGTCAAGGCGATTACAACGATGCCCGTTCTTTGACTGAAGATTTGTTCGCCGGTGATCAATGGCCGCGCCTTTCCTGCTGCATCTGGGTCATATTTCGTACGATATCTAGGATTGGAGCCATATTGCTGTCGAGGGGGTGGTGGTGGAAATCTCCCAGAGGATGCGAATCGCAGTTGCGGTACGCTTGGGCTCTTCGAGTTCACGGTTATGCGACGAAATGCTCTGGCATGGGCAGTCGGGGTAATACTATGAGGAGCTTGGTGAACGTTACGTGACAGTCGATGCAGTGCCCGGGAGAACATTTCTGGTTGCAAAGATTATTCAAAGTTCTTGATGAGAGCTACGAGAAAGGGGAAGACTTCACGATGATTTAGTAAGTGTTGCAGCCTTGCGATCCAGGCCCGGTAATAAACACCGACAGCCTTCCTCCGTTGGTAAAGAACCCTGCTCCCTGGAGCTCTGACCTGACGTCAGTTATTCGAGATTCCTCGGCAGGGCAAGTAAACATGGCTGTTAAACAAACTCGCAACAACAACATCATTTCTATTCTACTCAAACAGATTCCTCGAAACTCAACAAGATGATGGAACTTACGACCACCGTCGCGACAGTTGCGCACGGCATGGCTCAGAATACACATCCTCTTCAAGCAAAATGGAGTCGAATCGATGGCCCTCCACTGCCCCGATCATCACATTCCCTCTCAGTTGTTTCTGGTCGAGCCTATATTTTTGGTGGTGAGATTGACCCACGAGAGCCTGTGGACAACGATATGCATGTTATAGTTCTCCCATCAGGCACTGTCTCATCCGCCGATTATCGATCCATACCTGCGAAGGCAGACACAGAAGGCGGGCAAGTACCTGAGAAGCGGGTGGGACACACAGCCGCGGTAATTGGGGAACGCATATTCGTATTTGGCGGCAGAGGAGGAAAGGACATGAAGCCATTGGAGGAAGGAGGGCGAGTCTGGGTCTACAATACCCGTACAGACTCATGGAGCTACCTCGATCCAGAACCTGGAACCCCCTATCCGGCCGCTAGATCATATCATACCAGTGTCGCGATCGAGAAACCGGAGCCGGGTAACATGAAAAGCGTAAAGGTAGACAATGCTACAGAGTTACCAAGAGTTGGGAAGATTGCAGAATCTGCACAAACTGTAGAGCAAGAAGGAGGTTACGGAACTCTTTTCGTACACGCAGGATGCCCAAACTCTGGGAGAACAAACGATCTTTGGGGTTTTGATGTAAGAAGTAAGACATGGAAAGCTTTCCCTGATGCACCTGGTAGCCCACGCGGCGGTACCTCGCTTGCGGTATCGAAACAGCGGATATTCCGATACGGTGGTTTCAATGGTACAGGTGAAGAGGGAGGTGAGCTAGATTTTCTAGAGTTAAAGTTGGACCAATTCAGCAGCCTAGGGGGGTCGGAAGAAACTGGCGTCTCTGCTAAAGGTACATGGACGACCCTGAATTTCACAGAGGAGAACATGCAGTGTCCGGGGAACCGCAGTGTAGCTGGCCTACAAACAATCACGACTGGCATGGGTCGAGAGTACTTGATCTTATTTATGGGGGAGAGAGATCCCAGCAACGACGGACATAATGCTGCTGGAAATTTCTGGGGAGATATCTGGTGTTTCCAATGTCCACCACTAGGAATGACAGCAGCTAGTTTCAAAGACGCTACCTGGCAAGCGCTTGGCCGAGAAACGGGCGAAGGAAAATGGAGTCAAGTAATGGCGTCCGATTCTGAAGGCGTAGAAGGAGAGGATGTCCATAACCTCGTTCCAGGCGAGCGAGGTTGGTTTGCAAGTTCTATCCTCACGGACCTTGACCAGAGTGCTATTATATTGTGGGGGGGTTTGAACGGTAAAAATGAAAGGGAAGACAATGGCTGGATTTTGTCATTTACATGAAGTATGAGCAAACGAGAAACATGATTAATGATTTAGAAAGACCGAGTCTAAATTTTCATGCAAAACGACATGTGAGTCTCCGAATCGCGGATGGATTGATTTACTATTAGGTGCTCTGTCATATCATCGGCGTTCGCCTAGTGTGATCGGGACGAAGCTATCTCTAACCTCCACTCCCACTCTTGCTACCTACCCGTCAACAATATAGGTTATAACAACAATCTACCTGCAAAATGCATATCTATCGTGTAACTCCGTACATAGACTCATATATAGACATTGAAAAACTGTTTTAGTCTAAGAGGCACAAGAGAATTACGCATATTGCAGGTACGATTGTCCTTTGTTCCCTGAATCTTCCCCCAACTAACCCACCAGATCCCCATTCATTTCACAATGTCCGCAGAAGCAGCTCTCACTCCCGAGGCGGCACGAGCTGTTGCACCAGAACTCTTTCCCGAGCGTAAAAGTCCGACAAAAGCTCAAATTGACGCTGCAATTGAGAAATGTCTTGACATACAGCGGCGAGCAGTGACGTTTCAGAAAAGGCCATTTGCTGCTCTGTTATTAGGGCCGGATAACGAAACGGTGTTGTTGTCACATCAGAGTGTTGACCAAGTGAACCATGCTGAGGTGTGCAAGCTAGTTTCCAATTCAAGAAGAGGATTATAACAAGAGACTAATCGCAAAATCGTAGAGCTCCTTAGCCAGACTCGCTTATTGCCATTACACAAAAGAGTACCTCTGGACATGCACGTTAGTAAGCACATGGGAGCCATGTGCAATGTGCTCCGGTAAGTTTCTTGAACCGACCACATTCCTAGCATCTAACATACATGTTAGCTACTGTCTATTGGGCACACATCGGCAGGGTCATCTACGCAGCGTCAAATGAACAATTAGCTACCTTGACAGGCCCAGGTAATAAAGACAATTTCACCATGAATTGGCATACGCGAGATGTGCTGTTAGGACAGCAAAAGGATGTTGAGATTATTGGGCCTGTAGAGGGCATGGATAAGGTTGTTATGGAGGAGAGTGACGTTTATTGGAAGACTACGAGGAAATCGTGATGAAGCATTTGGAGAAAGAAGTAGTGAGGGGGCAGTTGCTTGTAGATTGAATAAGATGATAATATGTAATCTTGTGGATAGGTCAGCTAACAGATCCGCTATGTAATAACCATTGTTAGTGACTTCTACAGCATCCCTGCTACCCTTAATAAGAGTTTGGGGAGCTGTGTAACAAAACCAGGACGACTCGAGGAGTACACCTTACTTAGGTGCTTGGGAAGTGAATTATCTCCCTTGAAGTAAAATGACGCATCTTAATGCACACAGAATATTTACTGGTTATACTAACAGAATTGTAAGCTCCCATTAGCTTGATTTCACCGAAACGATATTCATAGTAGTCTCAAATTACTTGGAGGCAGCAAAATTCTCAACCAATTTGTCTTGCGCCTCCCAGTTGTTAAACACCCTACTAAATAAGTCATGATCTCTCTGACACCGGTGTCCCTGTCATAGAACTCTTCGTACTTGGCATGCATTTTCCTGCTACCTTTGTACTGATTTTGTGGCATGCAATACAATACCTACTTTACCATTTCTTTACTTGACCACATTGCAAAAGAATCACAACAAGTCATTCTGCTTATACCTGACACAGCTTCTAGCTATGTATTTACCGCTATTCATTCTTTCCAAATGTCACTAATAAACTCGGCTCACACACGCACTAACTCGGAAATAGTTGACGATTTTTGTCACTGCGGCTCACGAAATAAGAGTCCTCGCCTGACGGATCCTTTACATCCCACTCTTGAACATCATCCACACGTTCCAAGCCGCTAACCACCCTCTATAACCCCCCTTTGAATGAATAAATCTGACTCATTATGATTATACAAAAGTCACGTGTACTATATAAATCTACAAGAAGTAAAATATAGCACATCCATTCCCAACAACAAAAACATCACCTATCACTTATTCCAGTCCTCACAACCAAACCATGTCCTCTCCTCCCACATTCTCCCTCACCAAAACCTTAACAACCAGAGTCTTCCCAGAATCCACAAACCAAAAACCAACAACTATTTCTCTGTCAATAATAGACGCAACAGTTTCCCGTTACGCCCGTTGTGCAGCAATATGGTACCACAACCCGCCCTCAACCCCAACCCACTTCCTCACACCATCTCATTTCCACTTCGCTCTCTCGCAAACCCTAACCTCCTACCCACAATGGTGCGGTCGCGCCTTTTACACACCCTACCAGCCAAATACCAAACATACCCAACGCTACAGACGGGTACAAATCACATGTAACACCATCTCCGACCCAGGCGTTGAGTTCGTCGCGGCGACGTCGCCGAAGAAGCTAGCAGATTATATCCCAGACGCGCTCGCGCGCGGAAAAGTATGGGATGCAGCTTGCGTGCCGTCGAAAGAGTTATATCCATCCACTTCACTCTCACTAGGTGATGATCGAAGCGCCGTTAACCCACCAAATGTAAGCGTGCAACTCACGAGTTTCGCGTGCGGGAGTACGGCTGTGGCGATTAGTTTCACGCATGCGCTTGCGGATGCGCAGACTTTGTCGCGGTTTGCGAGGGATTTAGCTGCTGTGAGCAGGGCGATGTTGAGAGGTGAAGAACCGCCTGTGTTATCACCGATTTTTGATCCGGGTTTGCTTGATGAGCGGGCGGTTGGGGATGTTGATGCGGATGAGCCTGATAGGGAATTACAGGAGGAAGCGCGGAAGCTGCCTATGCATCGCTATGACAATTACCTGGAAGTCGAGGGACAGCCGTTTCCTTATAACATGCCGGGTGATTTCAAGAAAGTAGCGCATCTGCCTACCACACCCAGCACGCCTATTCCGTGGCATGAGTGGGATGTGAAAGCAAAGTGCAGTCATCGAATCCTGCATTTCACTGCAGATGAGATTTCCAATATCTATAACCTCGCAGCTGAGTCACAGGATGTCAAGTTATCGAAACTCGACACGCTGTTAGCTCATATCTGGCTGCGTATCAACACAGCTAGGCAGCTTCCCCCAGAGACAACGACATATCTAGATTACTCCGTAGGCCTACGCTCTCGTGTCGAGCCCCCATTACCAGCTTCTTTCCTAGGAAGTCCCATAACGCAAGCAGCAGTCGAAATCACCATTCCTAGCTCACCAACCTCGAAACCATTCGCCCAACTTCCTGAATACGCAAAACAAATCCGCAGCACGGTCCGAAAATTCACACCCTCAGCAATAGGTGCTCTACTCCATGATTCAGCCTTCGAAGTCTCGCCGCAACGACTGTGGAGAGGATTCCTAGGAACTCGACATATTATTTTGACGACATGGTTGCACTTGGGATTGGAAGAGGTTGATTTTATCGGTGCAGAAAATGGTGGCGGGGGGTTAAGGCATGTGGATCCTATTATGCCGGTTTGTGATGGTTTGATGGAAATGCATGAGAGTATTGGTGATGAGATCAAAAATGGCCATTGGAGCAGGAATGGGGTGGATGTGAATGTGTACCTGGAAACAGAGACGATGTCGCGGCTATTGGAAGATCCGTGGCTATGGGGTGACCAGAAATCTTCCAATTGATCGTTTGAATATAGTATATTAGACGATTTGTCCGTGAACAATGGTCAAGGTCGTCTTCTTACGAAATCAGCCGCTCACATGTTTCTCGCAATGGCTTGAATCACACAAACTTCTAGACATGAGCTAGAAAATACCGTAGAACTTTCTGAGTGTATTTTAGGCACTTGCCTTACTTAATACACTTTGAAAGTATTGTTCTGTTTATTAATACGAGTAGGAACACTCTGAATATCAGTTTTTAGTCTTATGCTGAGATCTGAACGCCTTCTGCCACTTTACACTTGGATTGAATAGGATGTTAGGAAAAATGATGTTGAAAGTACAGCACATAGATTGCAACACTATGCTTGAGCGTATGCTATTCTTTCAAAGAATGTGTAGTTCAGTGAGTTTAACTTATAAATAAGAAAAAGTCTCAACATAGTTTGGCATGATACCATCTGAAAAGAGTATGGTCGGTTGAGATAAGGGCATGTACCTTATAAAGTACAAAGCCAATATTGAGACACAACTATAATACGTTGGACATGACAACTATTGCGTTCAAAGGCAATATTGAGCTCCGAAAGAAGCTCGATCAATCCCGAGACTGCACCGAACCTCGGCCCGAGCACGCAATTCTCACAACTCATGAAGGTTCGTGTGTTACAACGACAACACTGTAGAATACACATTCTCGCAATGACAGTGAACATTCTCATAGTAGGCGCTGGCGCCGTCGGTGCATTTTATGGATCCAGACTCGCGGTTGCACCCAATACAGAAGTTTCAGTAATCTGCCGCTCGAACTACAAAGCTGTGTCAGAAGCCGGGTTTTCAGTGACTTCACCAAAATATGGCTCGTATACGTTTGCTCCTCATCGGACTTTTGCAAACCCAAGAGAAGCAATCGAGTCAAAGATTTCGTGGGACTACGTTCTGGTGAGCACGAAAGCGTTGCCAGACGTGAGCGATGATTCTGAGATCTTGGAGGGGCTGTTGGATACAAGACGTACAAGTATTGTTCTGGTACAAAATGGACTGGGTGTTGAAGATCCTTATACCTCGAGATTTCCTGGAGTTACAATCTTGAGTGCAGTTACAATAGTAAGCGCTGCTCAGACCGAACCGGGAGTCATCAAACACAATCGGTGGACGAGAATCAGCGTAGGGCCATATCTTCCTGGTACAACCGAGGAGTCGACGACCAAATCTCACCAACAAGCAATAAACAGTAACCAAACATTTGTTGAGCTTCTCAGAGCTGGAGGCATTGCAGATGCAGATGCGTATTCCCATTCGAAGCTTCAGATGGTAAGATGGCATAAGATTGCAATCAACGCCAGTATGAACCCTTCTGCGGTCCTATCATCCGGAACAACGAACCAAGCAATGTCTTCAGACCCGGAACTGTTTCGACATCTGCAAGGTGTCATGGAAGAAGTCTTGAGTACAGCTCCAAAGGTATTAGGGACACCACTGCCATCTGAATTTGCGACGCCGGAAGCCATATTGAACAGTACAAAAAAGAACAACAGCGGCAGCAAACCGAGTATGCTTTTAGATTGGGAGCAAGGAAAGAGGATGGAATTGGAGGTGATACTTGGGAATCCGATCAGGATAGCAAGAGCACATGGTTTGGAAATGCCTAGGCTCCAGAGCCTCTATGCTCTTCTGCGGATGGCGCAACAGAATAGAGATTCAGCGAAGGGAGAATCAAGTAGGCTATAGACTATGAAATTGGCTTCCATCCAATTCATCGTATCCTTTAGTGCTACGCTCATGCCCTTGCTGAGCATGGTTCCCCAATTTATCGTTGTTTGAGGCTTTTTGGTGACACCGGCTTCGTACAGTTGTGCTTTCCAGACTTTCCGAGCAGAAAATTGGAAAAGGAGACGATAAGCTTGCGCGATTGATGGTGCATACATATGAGAAAAGAAGCCACTAGCTAAAAGAAATTCTGTCATTGGTAACAATAATATTAAACAATCGAAACAGACTTTTGAAGAAAATTAGTTCATCGAGATGAAGTTTTTGTGGTTGTCCCTATCTCAAATGGATTGCAAATGTAAGTTAAGTGCCAAGACAATGAAGGTGGCCAACTGACCAATCACAATCGACAAGAATCTAATGCGATTTCAATCATCACCACGACAATTCGAGCTCCCTCTCAGCAATTGCGCTCTTCAACCACGACAATGGCATCCAAACTCACCCCCCGTATCTTCAGAAGCGCCTTCCGGCCAGCCTGCATAGCTTCGAAGCCAGCATGCCGGTCATTTACGGCGTCTACGAAGAAGGGCAGTGACGCGCTTCAAGTCGTAAGTATATCTTCCGCCTTTTGCCCCTAGCTATAGCATGCTAACAACTCATTTCCAGCATCGAGATACCCCAGAGAACAATGCGAAGATCCCTTTCAAGTTCACTGCGCAGAACAACAAGCTGATCGATGAGATCCTCAAGCGATATCCACCACAATACAAGAAGGCGGCCGTCATGCCCATACTGGATCTTGGACAACGGCAGCATGGATTTACCAGCTTGAGCGTCATGAACGAGGTTGCGAGGATTCTGGAGATGCCACCAATGCGTGTGTATGAGGTTGCTACGTTCTATACCATGTACAACCGGACGCCGGTGGGGAAATATCACTTGCAAGTTTGCACTACGGTATGTGGCTGGACGAATATCAACTGGGCATAACAGTGCTGACGTGAAATATATAGACACCTTGCCAACTCGGCGGCTGTGGTAGCGACAAGATCGTGCAAACGATCAAAGACCACCTCGGTATCAAACAGGGCGAGACTACTAAAGACAACCTCTTTACCTTCGTCGAGGTCGAATGTCTGGGCGCCTGCGTCAACGCTCCTATGGTCCAAATCAACGACGATTACTACGAGGATTTGACCCCCGAGAGCACCGTTGCATTGCTCACAGCATTACAAGAGAGTTCCAAGTCAGTTGGGGGCATTGAGGGTGGAAAGGGTGCTTTGACGGGAAATGATAAGAATGTCAAGAGTGGTGCGGACGTTGGAAAGACCTCTGGTAGGATATACGAGAAGGATGGCGTTAAGATGCCATCGCCGGGACCTATGAGTGGGAGGAAGACGTGTGAGAATCTTAAGGGATTGACAAATTTGACGAGCGAGATGTGGGGGCCTGAGGTATTCCGGAAAGATCTGTAGATGTGAGGTTAACCTTAATAGATGTGTATATATGTGTATTGATCATTGAGCTGCTTGTTGGATCGAAATTGTGTCTTTGAGGTGAGGCTAACATCTGAAGGGTACACTTTTATATGGGCAGTCGAGTTGTACGATAGCGTGCTTTTCGTCTGCTTGTTGTTGTCCTGGCTTTTACAAGTACTGATCTATTGGTCTTCTTACGGGTTCCTGCTTTACCTGTCACGTTATTGGAGCCTTTTCTTTACATTGAATCAGAGTTACGGATGTGAAGCTCTCCTTCGGTATCTCGGTTAGCCATGTTAGCTCAACGACAACTCTGTCGTACATCGTTCAATTCTGTTCTTATCAGTCTGCAATGTCTCACACATATCAAGTCAATGTGAGAAGTCTTATATTCGAAGTCAGACGAGCTTTCCACGATGGTATGCCATCGCCCAATAGCCTTCCACTCAACACTGGGTCAGACACTCCCCACACCAAGCCTATGAAAGGCTCTCTCTTCGGTCACGGTCAGCACTCCTGAGTCGAGTGATCGGTGCCACTCCCCGACATGGTTGCGTGTTTTCCCCTCGAGAATTCGCCATGCACCTAGGGTCTTATCTTCACAGAGAAATGGCCCGAATAGGTTGGACTGACGGGAACCTCACTTGGGAATTTGAAGTTGGGGTCACACACGAAGCACGTTCGAGGCACGACCAAATATTGTACTTCGATTTAGGCATGGCGGGATCTATGGAATATTGCTTCTGGAAGAATGTCTGGTTGGTTCCCTCTCGCGTGTCTGGAAATGCACAACTTCCACTGCTAGTATCTGGCTCAGCCTCAACCTTCTTGCCCCTCTTCGGGTATACGATGCGATACGATACGATACGGAATCGGAAAGGTCGATATCCCACTGACAAGCGTGGCCATTCTGCTGATCTCGACCCGTCTTGTTGGCTCCAACGCTCTTGGCCCGACTGGCCCAGAGGAACCCACCCCACCACCGACGGGCACCCCGCCTCTAGCACGTTGTAGAGCCGGGTCAGCCAGGTGTGCAGGCCAATCAGAATTTCACCAGCAGCGTCTCTTTGGGATGTCGAACCATTGCTTGTCGCTTCTAGAGTACGTCCCCGTGGAATTTGGTTGATCGACTTGAACAGATGTAGCAACTGGGAACGATTCTGCACAAACCCGCGCGTACAGAACACTGGAGGTGGAGAGCAGCGGTGATAGCGCTGCGATGGCTGCATAAGTGGTCCCCTTCTCCATAGCCAAGCCGTCGTTGGGGTCGACAGAAGCAAGACGCCAGAGACCGAAGCTGCCACTGCCACGCACACCACCGACGGTGTCTCTTTTATTATCATTGTCCCTCCTCCCCGATATTTTCTTCCAACTTTTCACTCGAATCGCCGTATCTCTTGTGTGTCGTGTGATTTCTCATTGTGAGACCCAACTCACTCACACCACTTTTGGCAGCTATCACGGGGCGATCCTCCTCCTCAGCTATCGATAAGCAGATAAAGAAACAGAGTGGTAAACACCCTCGCTTTTCAACGTCCAACCACTGCAACGCACCCTCTCGTTCAGGTCGACTTGCGCAAGTGATCATAGTCAGTGTAAGGGTTGCCCTCCACGATGATGCAATAGCAAAACATTTGACCTGCTTGAGAAAACCACCATGGGATGTTTGCTGACTTGAAATCAACAGCATTCCCGCTCACCATTCGCGCTCTCCACCCGACGCTCCTACCGACCCGTTTGAAGGCCAGCAACCAAGCCTCGCTGTTAACACTCTACGTGAATCTTTAAGCATATTCAGTTTGCTCCGTTTTAGACGGCGTCCCTTGATTCAGCATTGTCCATTTTGCTCATACGTAACGAAGATCGACTGGTTCACTTCTAGAAGGTTTCGGGAATCCGTCTTGGACTACGACCCCGCGCGAAAGTCAACCACGCAATCGTGATTCATTGCAGCATATTGTTTTTGCGTCGCACAATTGCGTAAAACTTTTTTCTGGGGCTACGAGCATTTGAAAGACCACAGGCAATCATGGCAACCGCCGCGCCAGAGATGGCCATCCAGTTCTCCGAGCCTGCTGAAATGCAGGTCGAGCATTCCGCAGCTATCGCGATCGAAGCACCGACGAAAAGACGAGGTCGCGCGAAGCTTCTACACGGGTTGCAACGGATATCCTCATCACCAGCTCTTGCTCAGCTGAGTCGAAAGCGGGCGACGAGCAATCCATATGGTGGACGAAGTGCTATATCAGCAGTGAGCTTGGTGCTAGGAAACTCTCCTCGGAGTTACGAGAATTCCTATCAGTCTCAGGCACAGTCGGCTGGATATTCTACAGCCCCTACATCAGGCCCTGGAACCCCTGGCCTTGACACCCCATTCTTCGATGGCTCTGGACGGTTTGCAGCTCGGCGGAAGGAGTTTGGAAATGGCTCACCGGGAACATCGACACCTACTAGTCCTCTATCACGGCCCATGTCAAGAGGTGCATTATCCCCACTTGCGACAAATGAAGCCATTTTGGAGATTCAAGAGGATTACTTTTCCCTGCCATTAACACCTTCGAAGCCTTCACCTCGAGCGAATTTTGATTTCTGGGGAGAATTGCCACATGAAGTAAAGGTGGCTGTGTTTGCATATTTGACGCCAAAAGAACTAGTCCGTACATCAATTGTGAGCAAGAGCTTCTACAGAGCGTGCTTTGATGGGCAATTGTGGACATGCTTTGACGCATCCGAGTTCTACAAGGACATACCCGCTGAATCCCTTGCGAAAATTATTGTGGCCGCGGGCCCATTCGTTAAAGATCTCAATCTGCGAGGATGTGTGCAGGTTGAACATTACAAACGGGCGGAAGTGGTTGTGAAGGCCTGCAAGAACCTGATCAATGCTACACTGGAAGGGTGCCGGAATTTCCAGCGCTCAACACTGCACAGTCTGCTGAGGAGTAATGAGAGGCTGGCAAATTTGAATCTTACAGGGCTCACAGCTGTCACCAATGGTACCTGCAAGATTATTGCCCAGTCATGTCCGTCATTGGAGATCTTCAACGTCTCTTGGTGCACACATATGGATGCTCGTGGAATTCGAGCAGTCGTTTTGGGTTGCCCGAAGTTAAGAGACCTTCGAGCTGGTGAAGTTCGAGGCTTTAACAATATAGATTTGGCTCAGGAGATCTTCGAGAAGAATGGGCTCGAGAAATTGGTTCTGAGTGGTTGTGTTGATGTTACGGATGAAGCTCTCCAGACTATGATTGTTGGAACAGATCCTGAGATCGACATTCTCACTGATCGACCTATGGTACCCGCCCGACGGCTTCGACACTTGGATTTGAGCAGATGTAATCGACTTACGAGTGCTGGAGTGAAGTCTCTGGCGTGGAACGTCCCTGAGCTAGAAGGGTTACAGCTCAGTGGCTGCACTGCTCTGACTGATACAGCACTCATGGAAGTTCTCGAGTCCTCCCCTCGCATTACACACTTGGATCTTGAGGAGCTTTCTGAACTTACCAACACTGTTCTTTCCGAACATCTTGCAAAAGCCCCTTGTGCTCCAAAACTAGTACATCTATCGATTAGTTACTGTGAGAATCTCGGCGACACTGGAATGTTACCGGTTGTGCGAGCTTGTACCAGTCTTGAAAGCATCGATATGGATAACACGAAAATCAGTGACTTAGTTTTGGCCGAAGCAGCATCTATGGTCAGATCTCGCTCCTCACGAACAACATGCTCTCGCTCTCGGCCACGTGTCGGCCTTCGAATGATCGTCTTCGACTGCCAAAACGTCACCTGGACAGGAATCCGCGAAGTCCTCTCCCGCAATTCCGAAGTCCGCAAGCCCAACGGCTCCTCGAACGGCGCTACCTACCCAACTCAAATCATCTCCATGAAGTGTTTCTACGGCTGGCAAATGACGGTCGACGAACACACCAAGCGCGTCCTCCGTGGCGATCTTCCTGCAGCTGGTAGACTCGAGCGCAAATGGACGGAATATATGATGGCGAACGAGGAAGCGGGTGCGGCTGGTGCGGGCGCCCGAAGACGGAGGAGGAGAGCGAGGGAAGCGCAGATGCTTCATGCGGATGAGGAGGAGGGTGGTGTGGGTATGGGTGGGATTGGGCGGAGACGACGCGCGAGGAGTAATGGGTGTTCTGTTATGTGAGATGAGTAGATGAGTTGGTTCGTTCGTGGGTCGGGCATTGAGCATTGGAGGCTTTTTATTCTTGCTTATATATTTGGGATTGGGTTTGGAACTGGATTGGATTGGGGTTTGGTGTTTGAAGGCATTTGGAACTGGCGAATTCTTGGTGTAGATGGGTTGGGGCATTGTATTCCTCCTTTTTGGGCATTGGTTGATTGGGTTCTTGGGAGAATGGTATCTTTTGGTTTGATGGGATGGGCATAGGATACTTTAGCATAGTTGTGTTGGTTGGGGCAGAGATAGCATAGAGTGCTAGATAGATATTTATTACCTACCTTACATATTTGTGGCATTCTATGACTTGTTTCTGATGTAAGGCTTGGGTTTGACGTCTCTGATATTGAAGTGTAAGGTCGTAACCAGGTACCCGGTACGATGGTGTGACTAGGCTAGAACCGTCGATTCGGAAGGAGCACGCTTGGCACGTTCGTGCGTTCTTGCCAACCAAAACAACTCGGTCACGAAACTTTCTAACCCTTCTTTCCCTTTCTAATTCATAGATCTCATAGATCATCACAAACTTTTTGAATCAGTTCAAGGCGACGTGCTCTAGTCTTCTCAGCCTCTTGCAGCCTGTCGTTCTGCCCTGCTCAGCCACGTTGAAGATGGACTGCGAGTGGTTGTCGTTGCGGTCAGCCGCATCGACGGTTGATCTGCCTCGACGTCTTCGATTTTGTGAACCATCTTGCATGAACATCTCATAGTGCTACAAATTGTCTCTGCGATGCATCGTGGTTGCAACGCGAGATTCAGATGCTCGTGGTAGATCTTCATGCAACTTGAGTATATATTGTGGCAGCTACTACAACGACCGCTCAGCGTGGTGCGATTTGAGGGTTGAGTGGCGGCCGAAATATTCGGTATTTATGTGATATTCTTGGTGGTTCTTAGCTGCTGAAGGTTCCCTCCGCACACAAGGTACACAGCGTGGAGCGAGTCCCGAGATGGTATAACTAACGTCTTGACAGCGACTTGCAATATGCCAAGCAAAAGACCAGAGAGACGGCAATGGAAAGATAGACTTCGCTCTCGTGTTAGACGAGCGAAGGAGTTGGGGAAGCAGATTACGACGGTGAAAGCATCTGGTTCGGTCGATCGCGGTGGTGAGACCGTTGAGGGGTTGCATTTGTCTGGGGCAGGGGAAGTAAACATGCTTTCGGATTCCAATTTCTCTGCTGCTGAAGATCTTCAAACCATTTACGCCGTCAATTACTCTGAGGAAGGAGGTCCAAACACCTTCAAATATCCAGCAATCAATCTCCAAACCGACGAAATACGTCTAATTTACCTGGTCCCCAGCGATGTCGCTGAAGATGAAATCCAGTGCAGACTCGTTACTGCAACGCTAGCGCCTGACTTGAGATATGAAGCACTCTCGTACGAATGGGGACCTGAACTGCCTGAACACCAGATTTTGTTGAACGGATTTATCTTCAACGTTCGCGAGAATCTCTGGAACGCTCTGCATAGCCTTCGAACGAAAGATGAAGAGCGGATATTCTGGATCGATGCCTTGTGTATCAATCAACGAAATGTTGATGAACGAAACCATCAAGTAGCTCAAATGGCGAGGATCTACTCTGGCTGCACACGCTGTATAGCCTGGGTCGGGAAGGAGGACATGCCCGGAACAGACGGTATCAAGGAGGACACAAAGTTAGCTGTGGAATTCGTCCATACACGGCTGCCCGGTCATCCTGTTCCTGATTTGCTGCTGGGCAATGATAGGAAAATGCATGCGAACTTCGTCTTACTCTGTCAACGAAAGTATTGGAGTAGACTTTGGATACTTCAAGAGATATTGCTGTAAGTGTCGTTATCACCATATGTATGCGTCGCCTGACTCGTTACGTCCCAGGTCTAGTACAGTCATGGTACAATGTGGTCCGTATGAAATACCGTGGAGCACACTTGTCCACCCATTTCTCAGCAAGACGCCCACGCCCGTTCATCTTATATTTTTAAGGCCTGTCCAACTATCGGTACCATTTGCGCTTGCTTCCCTTTCTCGATCACGCCAGCTACACTCTAGAGATCGAGATGACAAAGTACAAGACCTGTTCAGTCTATCATATCAATTTCGTGACGCCAAGTGCGCCGACACAAGAGACACGATGTTCGGGCTTCTCGGTCTAACAAATGACTGTTGTCGTCAAGCATGTCCAGCGGACTATTCATTCACAGCTGCAGAGGTCTTCAGCAACATGATGTTTCACCATATTGTATGCCACTTCCGGGCTTCATACACTACAATCAGGATAGCCACTGGGTTATATCGAAGGATGAATCTCCAAACACAAAGTACGAGGTTATACAAGCGGAAATCTGATCCCAGTCTTGCCACGTTGGATCATCCTGTCGAACAAGTGCTTTTGGCTTCTCCGGTGTTTAAATTCGAAGATGCTATCAAAAATCGATCATTGCCACGGGAGAACTCTCCGTCGACTCGAAGGCGTGGAGAATCCACGGATCCATTGTTTCGGGCCGCCGTTCAGGTTTTGGATAACTTAATTTGCAATTTTTTTAGGCAGGGGCTTTTCAGCTCAATGAGTGAGGAATCACTTAAAAAATGGCAAACCTGGTTTGTTAGCCTAGAAATGGACCTCATTGCGAGGAGAGCCCCAAAATCCGAACTGCCTCCTTTGTATTTTTTCATAGGAAATTTGCGCACTATTGGAATTGCTACATGTGTGCTGAATCCTGGCGACTCGATATTCTACCCTGACATGGACGACCGTGACCATTTTTCTATCAACCGCTGCGAGTTTTTGCGTCACTCAGAAGAACCTCCAAGCTCTCCTCCAAAGGGTGTATCTATCGATATCCACTCAGCCAGAATCCCAGAATTCTTGAGCTGGATGTTCTTGGTTGATGATCCGTGGTATTCGACTGAGCTTGTAGACGTTCAAGACGAGAGGCTTTCAGAGATAAGTGAGGATTCATCGACAACAAGCACAATGGGATTGACGCTGGATGCGCTCCGCGAGAGAGGGATTAATTCTAGGCGATTTCCGCGGCCGAATCGAGGTCGGGCGGCTGTCCCTACTTATGTACGGGATCCGAAGGGCTGGTTGCCTGTGCAAGCTGCATAGGATGTGATATACAAAGTTACAAGATCGAGAGAATTCGAACAACGAGTACATATAGCATCTTTGTGCAGTCTGGGGATGGGGTGTTAGACCATCACCTTCATGCATTATATAGGTGGTGGGGTTGGTACTTGCTCTAGCCAAGGGAGAAAAGAAGAGAAGACGGTTGTGTGGGAGAAGTTTGGGATCGAAAAAGAGTGCCATACTTGATGAATTGCTTGGTCGATTCGTATATACGGGAAGCCAGGAGTTACAGGTGAGAGAAGGATTGGTCAAAACGAGGTTAGTAAATCACTTTGTTGAACAAAGAGATTTAGTGCTGATCATATATGTAGGTATGAGGTGTTAGGTGTGCGTCGAAGAAATATCCATTAAAGAGGAAGGGTAAGGTTGAGCTGTTTATTGTAAGGATATACCTTTCTATAATTAAGAGCACGACTTACTCACGACAGAAGAAACCAAGACGGACAGCAATCAAACGGTCAAAGATTAAAATCCTATCATCACTACTTCAGCCCCTTCTCTCAGAAGCAACACTCTCAGCAGTCTCATTCAACCTATCCCCCTCATCCTTCAAATCCTCCCTCCTCCTCCCCTCCATCCCCATCCCCGCCCTCTCATCATCCCTTTCCAACCCCCTCGGCACCATCTCGCCCACACTCGCTCCCGTCCCCTCAAGCCCATTCCTCTCCTTATGCTGCCTCATCTCATTGCTCGTCTGGCCACTCCCCGGGTGTCCCAGACCCGTGTGCACATCCTTACTCGTCGCCCCTCCCAGCGTATCCTCCGCCCTTGTCCACGTCTCCTTCGCGATATTCGGGTTCATGGCCTGTCCCGGGATCTCGGATTGCGTGTTTGGCGTGTAGGTTGAGGATTTGGGTGCCGTTCCTGCGGGGAGGGTCTGCGCGTGGAATTCGGGGGCGGCGTCGTTGCCGACTTTTGTGCCGATGGAGTGCTGGGGGGTTGTTAGTCTCGGTAGAAAGGGGTAAAGGGGGATAAGAATTTTGGTTTTGTTTAAAAGGAGAGGGACACGTACGCCGCCTTTCATCATAGGCTCGGCTCTAGGCACCTTGCTGCGGAATTCTCCTTGGTTGGAGACGGCGTCGGGGTTTGCTGACATTGTGAATGTGTTTGTATGTAAAACTTAAAAATGAGTTTGGGTTCTGAGTAATTGAATGGGGTTTATGATATTCAATTGAATTGATTGTTTATAGAGAAGAGAAATAGAAAAGTGTTATGTGATGTGGTTTTGTTCGAATGTAGTAGATAGGGTGACGTGACGTCAAATTTAAAGGTTACATCACTGACCCCACACGCGCTCTAAGATGTACATCGTTAGTGTATTGTGTTACGCCGAAAAGTTAGATGCAAGAGGGGTGGTTCTTCGTATGGGAGGGGGGGATTTTATGGGATTGATGGGTCGGGTTGGTAGGGGATTTGTGCTTGAGGAGTGGGTGGTGTTGTGGTGATGGGTGATGGTTTCGCTTAATGAGGGGGGTGGCGGGATCGCTTGAGAGTATGAGAGGCTAGATTTCGTTTTTGAGATGTATGAATTTGAAAGGTTATTGCTGTTATCAGATTATCGAACTTTCTATTGGGAGGTTCTAATGTCTAGACTTCCAATTTATACATCTGCTCTGTACAACAACACGTTTTCAGCCAAGTCACCAATTGCTATCATTTCGTCCCTACGATATCGCCAACCCATACCGCGACTTTCTCGGCTATAATCTCGCTGTGTCCTATGCCATGTTAGTCCTCAGTATGAGGAATAGTGCTTGGGGTCCTTACTTATACAAAAGTCGTGGGGGATGTCTACTTTATCTACGATCATCACTGGTTTTGAGCCGGAGTCTGTGTCGCTCTGGCCTCGTGCTGCTATGAGTACGTCGCGTGTTTCGGAGGAGACCCAGCGGTCCTGGTGCTTGTTAGTTGAGAACGGAGAAGTGAGAGAAAATTTCTTACCTCTTTACCAAAATAGAAAATCAGTTTTGGAGCTTGATCTGTAGTCTCTAGACCTTTGTTCTCAACACCCCAGACTTCTTCGTCCCACCGGTCTTCTGAGATTTGTTTCATCTCCTCGTCGGCCAGTGAACTGCCTATATTAGTATATAATCGCAAGACTGGGTGGGATGTAATATGAAACTCACAAAGTCTGCCAAATCCCCATCCGACTCTTCAAATACCTCGTAATCTTCCCCGCCGCCTCATCCGGCATTCGAGCAAACACACCCACCAACCACCGCAACGTCCTCGTCGGCGTCAAATCTACCAACGTCTTCGCCGCCGTACTGACTCTCTTAGCGAACCCGGGGATCTTGAATAACCGCGTGAAACGTAAACCGTTAGGACTCTTCGCGATATGTGTTACGGTCGCGAAGAGCAGAATGGCGGCACGGATCTTGATGGGTGAGGAGCGTTTTCGTAGACGTTGGACTATTTCTAGGGCCATCCACGTGCCGAGGGAATGCCCGATTAGGATTACATTGTCGAAGGGCTGGCCTTTTCGTGGACCGTCTGATATCCGGAGGCTTTCTAATGAGTTTAAGGAAACTTCTATCACCTCTTCGAGAGTGTATGGTGTTCGCTGCGTGTCGGTGGATGAGAATGTGGTTGCTGGCTCGAAACCAGCGAGGGATCGGCCATAAACGGAAAATATGTCTGATTCTGGGGATGTGGTGGGTGAGTCTGATATCAGTGTGTGTAGGGTGTTGAGGAAATTGTCGTAAAGCCCGATTACGCCTGGGTTGCCGGTGATGAAGTAGATGAGATGGTGTTTTGCTGATGGGGGGGAGGTTTTGGGTGGGAGTGAGATTTGGGCGTATGAGGGTGTGGTTTGGGTTGGTGAGGACATTGTATATCCTAAGTTCCTAGGATCGCTTGCTGGACCACTCGAGTACCTATGTATGTCTTTCTTCTGGGTACCTGGTTGGTACCTTTCCTCTAGTATTAGGTCAATTGTGCTCAGAGTGTGACCTTGAAGTCTTTGTGATCATGTGATTATAGTCGTAATTTTAAAGACCGCTCAAGTTGATGTCTTTAAACAACAAAAGGAGATATTGAGAGTTTTAGTATGTACAGAAATGTTTGCCTGGTAGAAGCCACGCGTTGTACCTGGTTTGAGCTCGGGACTCTGCCAATTTCCAAGCAGAAAATTCCGGTAGCCGAAAAAGGCAAAAGTGCAGTTAACGCGTTGTACATAGGCCAATATAAAACCGTATCGGATCCTGGAACGCCTTGTTGCTAGGGTCTCTTAGACAGTTTGTACCCGTCAAAGTTCGTTCTAGACGGCGGACTGCTCCTAAGAGCATCGATAGAGCAGCATAACCTGCGTATCAATTGAAACGCCTCCACATAATATCTTGATAAAACGAAGGCGACAGCCTCGGCCACTGACTTCCTCCAATCTTAATGAATTATTTATAGTTGAAATAACATATTTACCAACTCACAGCTCCATCCGGCGCGTTATGGTATTTCCTCACTATTCCCTTTGAACCTCCCAAATTTGATGTTGCTCGTGTCACGTGATATTTTAGACCATTTCTCGCACTCTGATTCGCTCGGTTACCACTGACTAATCCCCTCACCCCAGCCGCCGCTCGTTTTCCACTTTCGCAGCTGGAGCCTTCGCCTTTGAGTTGAAGTCCATCCATCACGACCACCAGCCATATATCGTGCGCCTTGAGGTACCGCTACCGAACCACCCCCCTTTATCCCCGAGGAACACCACCCACCACAACCACCTCGTCGTCGACGACGCGACTCACATCTTGCACATCGTCGCCGTCGCTGTGCGCCCGACCCGCGCCCTTTGGCACGACGCTTTCGGTCATCAATCACCACCACCTTTTTATCATCAAACGCCCTCCGCGCACCTCGCGCCAAGCGTGTTGCATCTACAAAAAGTTATCCGCCATCAATAACGAACGCGACAACGCGAGATTCTCTCCCCTTTATCTTCTTAGCGATAATTTGACACGTCCAGACGTTTTTCCACAACGCTCTGCCTCGCATTGATACCCGCGACGACACATTCATTTATCAACGAAGCATTCTTCAACATCAGATCTGATGCGCAAGGCTGGCTCTTGATATGCGCTGAATGAACCACAAAATCCGCAACGAGACAATCGCATAAAATATATCATCGCTCTTGCAACATGGCTTCCGTTCAGAACGCTCCGGCGGTTCAGCAACCGGGGATGCCAGGACTAAATGCCCAGCGGCATCAACAGCAGGCACAAATAGTTCGAGATGCTCTCAATGTAAGATTAGGAACCAATCTTCTTTACGTCATACTAGCCTTCGTATTATTGGCCAATGCTAACGACGTGTAAAGAAAATGAAACAGATGAAAGAGCAAAACGTGTCCGAGAAAGATCCCGAATATATCAAAGTCCTTACCATTCTCAATGGGCTCAAGGCACAACAACAGATGTTACAGAACCAAAAGGCTGCTTATGCTCAAGCCCAACAGCAGCAGCAGCAAAATCCTAATCAACAAGTTAATCCTTCGAGCGCGACAAATGGCACAAACGGCACACGCGCACCAACTCTCTCAAATAATAATGCTCCCAATGCTACTCAAACTCCCACCTCCACACCACTGGGACCTTCCGCCATACCCACAAGCTCTGCAGCACCAATACCCAAGGGCGCAGTTCCTCGATCGGCGCCTGTTGGGAGTGGATATTTTTCTGCTCAGCAACTTAATACCCTCAAACACCAAATATCAGCCTTCAAATGTCTCTCAAAGAACATGGGCATCCCAGCGCAGCTCCAGCAAGAGCTGTTTGCGTCCCAGCAACGAAAAAAGCTATCGCAAGGTCTAGACCACCCTCTCATAGCAGCCCCTAGTTCTACGGACGATGCCAGCTCGACAAACAATGGCGGGGAATCATCCAAAGGAGAGGCGGAGCTTGTACAGAAGAAGCACGAGTATACTGGTTTTGTATCACCATATACGCAGCTCACCATTCCTATGCACTATTCCAAGCACAAGGTCCGCGACCTACGGCCTACGATTCCCAGCATCATGCCAACCGGTGTTGACTTTGAAAAGCTTCGTAATGAGAGAGAGATTATAATTTACAACCGCATGCAGGCTCGATTGACTGAGCTTAAGTCTTTACCTGCAAATATCGCACATTTAGACGCATCAAGCGATGAACTCGTCCCCGATGACTCTGTAAAACGAAAAGCTTTGATCGAGATGAAAATGCTGGGACTTTATCAGAAACAGAAAGCCATGCGAGATAGAATCGGACGCTCAATTGTGCAATACGACAACCTTGCTATGACCGCAAACAGAAGCCATTACCGACGAATGAAGAAGCAGTCACTACGGGAAGCTCGCATCACAGAGAAGCTTGAGAAGCAGCAAAGAGATGCGCGTGAAAGCAGAGAGAAGAAGAAGCATTCTGATTACATCAGAACAGTTCTTCAACATGCTCAGGAGATTGCCACTGCTGCTAATAATCAGAAGTTGAAGATGCAAAAGATTGGTCGCATGATGATAATTCAACATCAGAACATCGAAAAAGAAGAACAGAAGAGAATCGAGCGAACTGCCAAGCAACGTCTCCAGGCTCTTAAGTCTAACGATGAAGAAGCTTATCTCAAGTTGCTCGATCAGGCAAAGGATACCCGTATCACCCACCTTCTCAGACAAACCGATGGCTTCTTATCGCAACTTGCGGCCTCGGTCAAGGCGCAACAGCGAAAAGCTGCTGAGCGTTACGGCGAAGGTGGTGATTTCGAAGAATCCGAGGAGGAGGACGAGGAGGAGGAGGTCGACACCCGCAAAATTGATTACTATGCAGTTGCGCATCGCATCAAGGAAGAGGTCAATGCGCAGCCATCTATTCTGGTTGGCGGTACATTGAAGGAGTATCAATTGAAGGGTCTTCAGTGGATGATTTCGCTTTACAACAATAACCTCAATGGTATTCTAGCCGACGAGATGGGTCTCGGAAAGACAATTCAGACAATCAGTTTGCTCACCTATCTCATCGAAGTCAAGAAGCAAAAGGGTCCTTTCTTGGTTATTGTCCCACTGAGTACCTTGACGAATTGGAATTTGGAATTCGACAAGTGGGCGCCTTCAATTGTGAAGATAGTCTACAAGGGGCCGCCGATGGCTAGAAAGAACCAGCAACAACAATTGCGGTACGGCAATTTCCAGGTTCTTCTAACCACGTACGAGTACATCATCAAAGACAGACCAGTGCTTAGCAAGATTAAATGGATTCATATGATCATTGACGAAGGTCATCGTATGAAGAACGCATCTTCTAAACTCAGCGCAACTCTTACCCAGTACTACGCCACTCGCTATCGTCTGATTCTTACGGGTACGCCTTTACAGAACAATCTTCCTGAATTGTGGGCTCTGCTCAATTTCGTCCTTCCAACAATTTTCAAGTCGGTCAAGTCCTTCGATGAGTGGTTCAACACACCGTTCGCCAATACTGGTGGCCAGGACAAGATGGAGCTTACAGAAGAAGAGCAGATTCTTGTCATTCGCCGTCTCCACAAAGTGCTTCGTCCCTTCTTGCTTCGTCGTTTGAAGAAGGATGTCGAGAAGGATCTGCCTGACAAGACAGAAAAGGTCATCAAGTGCAAGTTTTCCTCACTGCAAACTCGTCTGTACAAGCAGCTGGTTACCCACAACAAACTCGTTGTCGGCGATGGAAAGGGTGGCAAGACCGCCGCTCGTGGTCTGAGCAACATGATCATGCAGCTGCGTAAACTTTGCAATCATCCTTTCGTATTCGATGAAGTCGAGAACCAGATGAATCCTCTCAACACCAGCAATGATCTCTTATGGCGTACAGCAGGTAAATTTGAACTTCTCGATCGAGTCTTGCCCAAGTACAAGGCAACTGGTCATAGAGTGCTCATGTTCTTCCAAATGACCGCTATCATGGACATCATGGAGGATTACTTACGCTACCGGGGTATCAAATTCATGCGATTGGACGGTACCACTAAGTCCGACGATCGTTCTGAGCTCCTGAAGCTATTTAATGCGCCCGACTCGGAGTATTTTATCTTTTTGCTATCTACCCGTGCTGGTGGTCTAGGTCTCAATTTACAGACCGCAGATACCGTTATCATTTATGACTCTGACTGGAATCCCCACCAGGATCTTCAAGCCCAGGATCGTGCGCATCGTATTGGACAAAAGAACGAGGTCAGAATTCTGCGATTGATCAGTTCGAATTCGGTCGAAGAAAAGATCTTGGAACGTGCCAAATTCAAGCTTGACATGGATGGGAAAGTTATCCAGGCTGGTCGTTTCGACAACAAATCGTCCGAGACCGATCGGGAGGCTATGCTTCGTGTCATGTTGGATACTACGGAAGCGGCCGAATCTTTGGAACAAGAAGACATGGACGACGAAGAACTGAACATGATATTGGCTCGTTCTGATGACGAACTCATCAAATTCAGAGAGATGGACGAGGAACGGGCCAAGGACCCTGTTTATGGGCCTAATGCCGGAGCTAATTTTATGCCCCGTCTGATGGCAGAAAATGAGTTGCCTGAAATCTATATGTCAGATGGAAATCCAGTGCCGGACGAGCCAGAAGAGATCAAGGGCCGTGGTGCTCGTGAGAGAAAGGGTGTCAAGTACGACGATGGTCTCACAGAAGAGCAATGGCTGAATGCTGTCGATGATGACGAGGACAGTCCAGAGGCTGCGGCAGCTCGAAAGCAAGCTCGTAAAGAGCGGCGGGAACGAAACCGTCTTATTAGATCGGGCGAGATTTCTGGTGATATCGAAGCATCTCCGCCAGGTAGTCGAGACACCTCTGAGGAGCCTCCAGAGCCAACCCCTCAGAAGAAAGGTCGTGGCCGCAAGCCCGGAAAGGTCGAGAAGCGCAAAGCCGAAGAGCTGAGCGAAGAGGAACGACCTGCGAAGAAGAACAAGCGCGGTGGGCCAGGACGACCAAAAGGTTCGGCAGCGAATGGCAACGGTATGAGCGTTCAGTATCGAAACACTCTTCAGGCTAGTCTAAGGGCCATATACGACAGTCTGATGAAACTAGAGTCCGTCACCGAATCCGAAGGTTCGGACGACGATGATGACGAGGAAGGAGGCAAACGCCTGATCATTGGCCCTTTCATCGACCTGCCACCCAAAAAGCTCTTCGCCGATTACTATGCAATCATTCCAGAACCTATTGCGATGAAGCAGATCGATAAGCGCATCAAGAAGGAAGAGTACTCGAGCCTGAACGATATGCGCAAAGATATCAAGTTACTTGTTGCAAATGCAAAGCAGTACAACGAGGACGGCAGTGTAATCTTTGTTGATGCCGTTGCTATTGATGTGAGTTCCACTTCTTTCTGCTTTAGACCTTTTTGAATATCTACTAACTTATTACAGAATGCTTTCGAATCCAAGGTCGCTGATGAGATCGCTGATCATCCGGAACTGGGTGAAGACTCGATGAATGGCGGCTCAACCGCGCCCACGACCAGCGCGGGCACCCCAATGCCGGCATCAGCAGCTAAACTAAAACTCAACTTCAACAAACCCATGGCGAATGGTGGAAGCAGTGGTGTACAGAGTGACGACGAGTAAGACCATATGTCCATTCCGCGTTTTGGCGTACAGGAGTTTTCATGGTCGGGGGGCTTGCATTTTTGCTTTTACTTTGACCTGCGACTCAGGGGTGTGTCGGGGGTCGCTTGTATTAAATGGCGTTTTTTATTCAGATCTCATGATACACATGGAAAAATTCGGCGGGTGGCGGTTGTTGTGGCAGAAGATGTTGTATTGCGAGACGTGGCCTGCTCATTATGGGGTCTGCTGGGCTTTGAGTTTGATTCTTGGCCTGGGTGTAACGTTAATAGAATAGGAATAAGAGATGTATGAGATGAGTTAATTATTATAATGGTTTTGGATTCTCGATGGGAGGGTGATCTCATGTGTTTTGAGGTTAGTTGATGGCTGAGTGCTTCTGTACGGAATGTGTTACGCACGCAACGGTATACGTGCTCCAAGTGTGTGAAGGATCACCATTTAATGCTCCTCTGCTTGGGCTTTGTCCCACAATGCTTGCAACGATCAAACAGATCTTCACAATTTATCTACGACGTTCACATCGCAACCCACCTACCTGTTCATGGCTATAGTGGATATCATCCGTCAACTCCTCTCATCACCTTGTTACGTATCCAAATCACCTTGGTGGTTGTTACGAGGGGTTCCGGAATGTTAGAGCCCGGACGAGGAAGTGCACTTGGGGACGTGGTTATTAATCTTGAATGGGATCTTCTGAGTGAATGAGAGGTGCTTTGAGCACGATAGATAGGCGCGCTCGAAGCTGTATGTACGAAAGGTACCGGACTGGGAAATATGCGTTACACATCGCAAAAAAGTTTAGTGTAAGTTTTTGTGGAGATGGAAATGATTATTAAGTCTAGCACAGACGACTAAACGTGTCTGAGCATGAAATAATCTGTTGCATGGGATGGTTGGCGGCTGGGTAGTGATATGTAATAGTTCTGTATGTGACGGTGTAGAAGTGCCCAGACGATGACTTGGGCCCGTTGACGCTTGATTGGATCAAGCTATGTAGATCTCTGGAGCATTTGAATACCGGCATTTGCGTCTGACGCGAGGATGAGGCTAGGTATTGACTTTGAAGGGTTGTTTGGAACGTGGATGTAGGTGTGGGATATTTGTCACATGACTCTAGTTACATAGAACGATTTTGGTGGTGGTGATGAATCGTAACTTCTTACTATTTAATGAAAGAAAACTCAATGGTTTAACGATGCTGTTATCCTGAGCTGAAATGGAAAGCTTGATGAGGATATGATTTCCATGGTTGAGGGAGAAAGGTTACTGTACCGGTGACATAACTCGGATGTATTTCCGAGCTAGTCGTATTACTGTACAGTTAATTCCACTTATGTATGCAGCTTCTTGACGACATCGCAAAGAGGTCTGATCCACCAAATAAGGATATCTATCTGTAAAGTATATAGTATGATGGCCCTCGAATTGAGTCAGAAATGAAATAGAATAATTACCTCGAAGTCATCATGGACGGCCACAAAGTAGACTCTCACAACCCGCCCGAAACAGTTCATTTGATCGTCCAAGCTGGCGTCGCCAAAGCAAAATTACCATGGCTCGACCTCACAGTTAAATCCTTCTTCGGCGGCTTCTTCATCGCCCTAGGCGGTCTGATAGACCTCGTCGTCGCCGGCGGCTCCCCCAGTCTCCGCGCCTCAAACCCAGCTCTCGCAACCGTGATCGCGGGATTCTTCTTCCCAACCGGCTTCGTCCTGATTCTCTTAACCAACATGGAACTCGCAACATCCAATTTCTTTACCATGACGGCATCGACGCTGGCGCGAAAGACTACGCTGTACGATTTGGCGAAGAACTGGATCGTTAGTTATATCTTCAATGTTGCTGGCGCGCTGTTCTTCGCGGGCATTCTGGCTTGGTGGTCGGATGCTCTCAATACGGATGCTCAGACTGCGTGGGCGGTTTCGCAGGCGGAGCCGAGGGTTAATGTGACTTGGGGATATAACTTCACACGCGGTATCGGTTGCAATCTTCTCGTCGCGCTGGCAATGTACCTAGCAACCTCGGGCCGTGACAATACATCGAAGATATACGGGATATACATTCCGATCTGGGCGTTTGTGATTCTCGGATACCAGCACAGTATTGCGAACTACATGAATGTGCCGCTGGGGATGTTCTATGGGACAAATTTCGGCGTGGGGAAGTTCATCTGGGCGAGTTGTATTCCGGTGACGTTGGGGAATATTGTTGGAGGTGCTGTGCTGGTTGGTCTGCCGTTGTGGATTTTGTATGGAAGAGGGCCTGAGATTGTGAATGAAGCTGGAATGAGCGGGACGAAGCCTGGTGAGGATAAGGAGGAGATGGGTAGAAACGCGGGCGCCAATGGTCATATATCAGGTGGTAGACATCGTGGAGCGGATGCAGTTTGAAGATGGAACATTTTAATGTAGATCTAGAGCGTGTAAGAAGTATAACACAAAAGTGGATTAAATAGAAGAAGAGAACATATCAATTAGAAGATTAAAGATACACTTGCGTTAATATTTCGGCTTTAGCACATTTATCTCCGAGACATTGTTCTGGCGGAAGTGCCCGAGTGACGCCCCACCATATTGCAGCTGTCATGGTGGTGTAGCTCCAGACAGCAACCTCACGACAAGCTCTAGATGCTAGCCAAAGCTCGATTGAGTATTTTCCTGAGTTCATTCAAGCTACCGAGAACTTACACAAGGCAATATACAACCACGAACTCTGCGAACATGGCTCCTAAGCAGATCTCTTCGTCTGCAGCCAAAGCACACGACTTTATTGATTTCCTCAACACATCTCCCACCCGTAAGTATCTCTAGATATGGATCTACTTGGAATGATTCTAATTGATTCGAAGCATATCACGCCGTCCATTCTGCGATCCAACGTCTCAAAACCGCCGGCTTCAAAGAAATCAAAGAACGAGATAGTTGGTCCTCGACTCTGGTCCCAGGCGGAAAATACTACCTCACTCGCAATGGATCCTCCATAATCGCTTTCGGAATTGGAAAGAAATGGAAAGCTGGAAATCCATTCGCCATGGTTGGCGCACACACAGATTCTTGTACACTCCGTCTGAAGCCAGTGAGCAAGAAGACGGGGGCAGGGTTCATGCAAGTCGGCGTGGAGGCATATGGTGGTGGGATATGGCATACTTGGTTTGATCGAGATCTGAGTATTGCTGGCAGAGCGATGTGCAAAGATGGGAAGGGGAATATTGTTAGCAAACTGATCAAGGTGGAGAGACCTATCTTGAGGATTCCAACGCTGGCTATACATCTTAGTCGAGCTTCCAATTTCGAACCAAATAAAGAGACGGAGTTGTTCCCGATTGCTGGTCTTATTGCTGCGGAATTAAATCGGACTGGCGCAACGGAGAAGAAGGACGATAAGGAAGATGAGAGCGAGAAGCCTTTCAAACCTCTGCAGGAGCTTTCGGATCGCCATCACCCTTATGTCGTGGAACTTATCGCCCAGGAGGCTGGCGTTGAGGTTGAGGATGTTGTGGACTTCGAAATTATCCTATATGATACCCAAGATGCCTGTATTGGAGGCATCAACAACGAGTTGATCTTCGGAGGACGTCTAGACAACTTGGGCATGACATACTGTGCCGTCGAAGGTCTCATCGGTTCTGTATCCGATCCATCTGCTTTGGACGACGAATCAAGTATCCGCTTAATCACCTGTTTCGACCACGAGGAAATCGGAAGCACATCAGCCCAGGGTGCAGGGTCGAATTTTCTTCCCGCTATTCTAAAAAGACTTGCGGTACTTCCATCACATCACGAATCTGGATCCGACAAATCTTACGAGAAAGTCAACAAAGATGAGGTTGATATTTCTACAGCCTACGAGCAGAGTCTCGCAACCTCATTCTTAATGTCGGCAGACATGGCCCATTCTGTCAATCCTAATTACCTAGGGAAATACGAATCTGATCACCGTCCTGAAATGAACAAGGGGACAGTCATCAAAATCAACGCGAATCAGAGATACGCAACCAATTCCCCCGGTATCGTCCTAGTAGAAGAAGTACGTTCCAACCCCCCTTCATACGTTCCATGCTAACGAAACCCAAGGTCGCCAGAAGAGCAAAACCAAGCCAAGACTCCACAACATCCAACGGCGTACCTCTCCAGCTCT
This sequence comes from Glarea lozoyensis ATCC 20868, assembly GCF_000409485.1. Taxonomy (NCBI): domain Eukaryota; kingdom Fungi; phylum Ascomycota; class Leotiomycetes; order Helotiales; family Helotiaceae; genus Glarea; species Glarea lozoyensis. Next base: position 550,561 of record NW_007361000.1, read on the forward strand.
TTGTCGTCCGCAATGACTCTCCTTGCGGCAGCACCATTGGCCCTATGCTCTCCGCTGCGCTAGGCACACGGACACTTGATCTGGGAAACCCGCAGCTTTCAATGCATAGTATTAGAGAAACGGCAGGAGCCTATGACGTTGAGCACGGCACAAGACTGTTTGAGTCTTTCTTTGAACATTTCTCGGAGCTGGAGTCGAAGATTTTAGTTGATTGAATAAACTTCTTGTTTTTGGTGAAAATTTAGAAATTGGGCTTTCTGGATGCTTTGTGAATTGTTCTGTTCCTCGAGTAGATGTTTTATGCTCATTTTGATGTTTTCTTGTAACGAAAACGCCCTACACACGCTACAATCATCAATGCTTCCGAATCTTCATTAGCTGTCAAATCACCCACTTCGCGAAGCCATCGAATGGTCAAGTTTAGTACAGGGAGACTACTTGTAAAATACGACAAAACCCCAAAATTACTTGGTCGCCTGAAAGCGAGCAATCGAAACATCTTGAATGGTATAGACTTTGCGCGGCACATCCAAACCTAAACTAAAAGGAAAGGATCTCTACGTAAGCTTCCACGGTTCTGACTTTGAGGTCGAAAAATTTCCAAGAATCCGTGAATTCAAGGTCGTCGAAATCATGAAAATACACCTCTACCTCAAATCAACTAAACCAAACACCATCCTCCTTTAGTGGTAGCTATGATCTACCACCCCTATCCCATGGACAGCTATATAGCTGTACTGTATTCTCTGACCCATGTCCACCAAGTGCACGTCCTGTCTACTCGGTCAAAGTGCTAGACGTGTTGAGGCATGTGTTACATTTCAGACAGAAGGGGTTTGTATATACAGTGGATCTTGGGACTGAAAATATGAAGACGGGAGACGAAATACTCATGGGCGTCGCGCCGATTGCTTTAGCTTGATGGCGTGGGAGGATGTTGTCTTTTCAAATATTCTATCTCATACCGCCCATCCTCCCCTCCTAGTATGGAGGAGTACCGTCCTATCGACCTATGCAAGATTGCTAGTAGTGACTCCATATTGAAGAAGTTCCCCTCCGTGTATTTTCTAGAAATTCGGCGAGGAGAATTCCGGATTATCTAGCTCTTGGGGGAAGTCTGAGGGGTTTGGACGCGGAGTATTGGGAAGAGTGTTATATTAGAAAGGGATTTTGGAGGAGATTTAATTAGAGTGTTGGGTGCTAGATGTTGTGGCATCGGAGTTCTGGGGGAGTGTATGTAATTTCTTGCAGAACTCGAAGAATAAATTCTAACCTCAACCACTTCGAGAATTCATTTCTGTAACATCACTTCCAGCCCATCCGAGAGGATAGAAAGCATGTCTTTGCTCGGATTGCGGTGGTTCAGAGTTTGTGTAGCTCTTTCTTATGTACTGCATTACGGGATGGGTCCAGGCCCTGTGGGAGGATATGTCACTTCTCACTTTATCAAGATTTATGACGACGTGTGTATACACATGAGAGAGACAAGGTGATTAATGCTAGATAAGCTGTATACCCATCCTTTTATATGTGAGATTTGAAATATAAGATAGATATCTAAGGTAGACTTTAGAGGTGTGGGATTAATAGCTGTAGTACTCTGCTTTCGTAGTTAGAATACCTTTATATCATTTATCAAGTTTATAGTACTTACTTTATATAGAAGCTTATCTACACAACTTAACAATTAAACATTTTAATTTCTATAGAAGATAAATCTTTTAATCTATAAGTCCCTATACGATTTAACAGTATTACAATATCTATAATTTCTATAATGTCTACAATGCTTATTCCTCTTACAGACCCTATGTGTTTTAAAGATCTTAATATTGTACAATTCTAATTTTTTTTTTTTTACTAATAATTATAATTCTTATAACGTCTATAATTGTTATACCATTCTAGAATTCTATAATGTTGGAAATTATTCTAATATTTATAATTCTTATAACGGTTACAATTCTTATACAGGTTATAAATTCCATAGACGTTATAATTCTCACAATGCCCATAAATCAGATCTGTAATATCCGAGCACAAAGGGAGCCGTACTACTAAATAGGAGTGAATATCTTTCGTTCTCAAACACAAGCCCGCGCACATGTTCACTATCACAATTTGAGCAACAGGAAACCATTTACCTCGGTGCGAACGCCTCAAAGCTGCTGGAGTGATAAAGCAGTGAAAGCATTAATGTCACGTAAAAACAAGAAAAAGGCAACAAAGTCTCAAAACATCGTCCTATTTTAACATCCCTCACTCAGGCTCTCTATCAACCACAGTATCCAACCCACCAGAAAGACAGCCCTTCCCTCCCCCTTATTTACCCCCTAAATAATACACATCCCCCTCCTCCTCCTCCTCCACACCCCACAAACGCTCCTTCAAAAGAATCCCAGTTTTCATGACATCATGTCACATAACAATGCCTTTCCCAAACCCCAAACCCATCTATCCCATTTTGCCAAACCCCAGTTCACAAAAAAAATAAAAAAATCCCAGTCCCAAACGTTCCCAAAGGCCCAGCCCCGATCCATATTACACCATTTTCCACAAAACAAAACAAAGTAAAAAAAGAAGCCCCGCATGGTGAAATGCCCACTAGAAAGGTATCAAAAGGAAACGTACGTGAGAGACAGTAAGAATATAAATACATGAACAAACAAAAAAAAGAATTCCCGTGGGAAGGTTGAAAAAGCCCCGTCTATGCCGCCAAAAAGATCGCCAGGTGAAGATGAAAAAACAAAATGGTATGTTAAAACCCGGCACCGAGAATGTAAGAACAAATGAAATCCATAGTATCATGTCACGTTGTGTTGCTCGTGGACATGCCGCTTCGTCTTGGTGCGAGATTGCGGCATGAAACACGCAGCGTTGGTTCGTTCGCATAGTGCGCCGTATATGAGTGTTGTTGAAAGTGTATTTACTTCTGAGGAAATAGCGTGTAGCTTCCTCTCTTCTTGCCACCGATGATGGTGGCAGTAGCGTTGTAGGTTCCTGCTCTTGGTCGACTCATGAAGTCTTTCATGGTCGACGTGACGGGTGCCGAGGTTTTCCTGCCGTGAAGTTGCGCACGTGTTGCGATCTGCTCCTCAGAGTACACCTCAGCAACAGGGCTGAGACATGCTTTGCCGTTCACGCCTCCAACCTCTGGTGTCTTGACGGTAAGAAGAGACTGCGACAAAGGCTTGGATTCAGCTTGCAGAGGTGTGGGTTCTGCCGCTAGCAGCTTTGATTTGACTGTGTCGTTGATCACAGAGTGCGCTTCAGAGGAATTTGCCGCATCATCTGTCTGCTCACTGGACACTTCATGCTTGTTAAGACTCGAGGTAATGAGATCAGGGAGGGAAGACGATGAGCTGATACTTCTGTAAGCGTCTCCGCTGAACCGTGAGGTCGCGGAAGAAAGTCGAGTGCTTGACGAGCTGCGTGCTGAAACACGTGAGAAGTCGGATGAGCGATAAGACACGACGCTTGAAGCAGTCTCATCAATTGGTGAGTTGGGTGTCTGGTAATGTTCCTGGTCGATGATCGTTGCAGAGGTTGTGTCTTTATCGAAATGATCATTGTACGTGTCATAACTTTCCAGATCCATCTGAGCTTGGAAATCAGCAGGAATGAGAAGGGTAGGCGACAAGTTGAAGCCATGACATTCTTTGAAAGATGAAGCTTGAGACAAGGATCGAACGCGGCCGAAGTTTTGAGGGGTGCGTGGGTTGGAAGAATTCGCAGAGGTGTTCGACATGGGCGACAACTCAGGAACGTCAAAGGCGGAGGGGATGAGCAACGAGGGACGGAAGCGACCGGTATAGACAGCGCGATCATCGTCTCCGAGATGCAATGCCAAAGGAGGCCCGGCTACGATAGTAGAATCATCCATAGAACATCGATCCCACTGATAGTCGCAATCTGCCTCGATTTCATGATCGTAACAGTAGTCGATGTCATCTTCCCACGAATCGTCCTGGAGTCGGAATCCAGGCGACAGTGGACGCGCAATTTTTGAGGAAGTCTGCATCAGAGCAGGGAGCTCAATATTAAACGCGTCATGTTCTTGAGCCTTTGTTCGGAGAGCGGGCGTTGACTTGGATGCTCTCAATTCAAAGCTGGTTCTAGAGTTTCTTGGAGCAGCTTCTTCTTCCTCCTTGACGTCCGGAAGCTCGAAACCAAAGCTACCATTCAATGAGGCTGTCAATGGCCATGCCTCATTGCCCGGCGTTGTGAGAGCATGTGAAATTTGATCGTCAGTCTCCAATACAACACCTTGAGACGCGTCTGAATTCGCGTCTTCTGATGATGGAAGTGGGAGAAATGGTGCTGGGCGTCGAAATCCTCCACTGGTTTGTGGCCGGTCAATAGTGGTGGTAGCCAATGGATCAAATGTGTCGAACAAGACCGAGGCAGTTCGAGACGAGGTTCTCGCGGGTAGTTCCAGTGGGCACTTTGGCGACAGTGGCGATCGAAGTGGTCGTGGGGGAGCGGCCCGCAGATTGTCATGCGACTTGGTGTGTGAGACAGTACGTTGCAACACTGGAGGACGTGACGACCTGCGATGCATGACTTTAGACAATGAGCTACCAGAAACTGGGTGCTCGTCTTCCTCGGCCAAAACATTCAACGCTTCGGATGAGAAGTTCTCAAAGTGTAGATTTTGTGCTTTGATACCCTTCAGCTCTCCATGTGTAGGTAGTTGTGACGCTCGAAGCGCAGAGAACTCGGACTGCAGCTCTGTATGACTGGTGTGGAGGTTTGGCATATTCTCTCGATGCGTGTGCGTAACGTGCTGGAAGTTGTACGGTGCAGAGATATGATGTCGTCCCTTCGTCTGAGTCCCTCGTCCGTGATTGTTTGACCTTCCATGGTCTTTCGTTATCTCTTCTTCCGCAATTCCTGCAACGATTGAATTCGCTCGCTTCGTTCTTCTTCCATTTCTCGAAAAGATCGAACCAAAGAGTTGAGTACTTTCAGGTCGTTCTGAACGCGACAATGTCATTCTGCTTTTAGTAGAGCGGCCCGAAGACTTCCTTGACAAGCTCGCTGATTCTGTTGAAGCATATGTCGATGAGCGAAAGGAGGAGGAAGCAGAAGACGTAGAGAACGTGTTGGTTCTGGAATTATTGCCAAAAATAGAGCTCCTCTTCATCTGTTCTGTGTATGCTCGTATGCGTTCAGGGGACGGTGGTCCATCAATCGCTGGTCCCATAGAATCTTCAGATGAATAAGTTTCAGCATTAGGTGCCGTCGTAGGGATATCCTTCATTTTCGCCTGATAAATTTGGGGATATGCTGCTTTCCCAGTACTAAAGCTAAACATCCTTCTGTTATAGCAGTTGTGAACTGCTACCGTTGAATAATTGGGTGGTGGATGAAATGTATTTTAAGTATTCATGCGGCGGACAGGGGAAACCCAACTATATTAACCATGGAAGAGAATTGCTGACTTTTCGCGTAACGGAATAACGCGTCGACAGGCTGTGTGACACGCCGCAGCCACGAGAATCTTTACGAATAATTGTTGGGCGGTATAGTTGTGGTTCAATGTTCTGGTCTTTGCTGTAGAAGAAAGGTCGAGAAGACTGATGTTTGAATGTTTCAATGAAGCAGACGTTGGAGCTAAAAACTAATCTTGATCAGTACTTGCTATAGGACAGTGGCTATAATCATCTTGGGTCGGATCAAGAGGAGATTCCCGGTGATATAGACCAGGTTTGGACGAATCATAAAAAGTCATCACAAATTGATCTTGGGACATCGAGGACTGGGCGAGTGATCGACATACCGTGACGATTTCCACTAACCGTTCCTGAAAACGTATTATTGTAAAGTGGTACCACGGTCGAATACGCAATTGGCGATTTCTGACGCTTTACAGAAGATTGAAGGATCTGACTGGACGCTGGGAGATAAGTTTACCATGGATGGACCACACCTCTCCTGTCATGTAACCACGACGGCGGCAGGTCGAGGCCAACGGAAGCCTGGGTATCGTTGATCCTTTGCATGCAGGAGGATATAGTGAGCGCGGCTGAGAAGATGAGGGGATGGTTCTGGAGGTAATTGTGTCTGGTGTGGTGACACAGTAGTATTGATGCAATCAAATAAAGATAATAATGCAGTTCAACACATCGAATACATGAATGAAGAAGAGGGAGCAAGCAGCCATTTCTGGGTTCTGCTAAGGGCAAGCATAGATACACACTCGACCCGTGCTTTTGATCCAGGGAGATGGGCGCAGTCCCACCGTCTTCCCTAGCTCTCGAGACCCCTGGGGGTTCCCTTGTGAAAGGATGTCAGGGTCCCAAGAAGGGAAAGTCTGGCTGGTTGTTGGGTATCCGCTGGGTTTATCCACCAGATACCCCTCCCCTTTTTGCTGGGAGGAGGCACGGAGACGAGCAACCTGGTTCCTGACTGCATTGCATGAAGCAACACGGGCTTGTACGGAAGGCGAGAGAGCAGCGTCCGGTACGGACGAGGCGTGGAAAGGTGCTGGAGAGAAATTTCAAGGGTCGTCCGCCTTAGCGACCACGTTTAATTCGTTCTGCTGGACATCCAGGGGAAAAGGTTGGGCTGGTCGCTGGCCTAAAATCCTAATCTTGACGTTTCCACGAGCTCGAAGGCTGGCCAGCACGAGGAACTCAGAACTCCAAACTGACCCAGAAACTGGCAACCTCAAACCACCAGGTCCGCCTTACAATTCGGGACCTCGATGTAACTGCGAACTTGCGAACGTCGTTGACGCTGGTGGGGATGATGAGCAAGTTGGAGAAGCGCGTTATAGGTGGGGGGTCTTGTCTTTGCAATTTCACAAGACCCAGAGTGGTCCTTACGAGCGGGTCTTGCAGATCCAACTGTGCATCTATTGGAACCAGCTCTTTACCCCAAAGCAGCCATTATTTCGGAATTCCAACACCTTCTGTAGGGCTTTCATTCGTGGAGGGCCTTCGAAGAGCCCAGCAGTGGACCGAGTTTCTCGTACGTCCGTACAAGAATTGAATACAGCAGTTCCTTTGCTGCGAAAGGAGTGTGCAATTCACAATTCGGCGAGCGCATGCCGTGTGAATTTTTGGCATTTGTCTTTCCGCAGTAGTATATGACTAGTGGTGGAGCTATTGAGCTATCCGTCCGAGATTTTTGTTGTTGTTTTTGTTTTTCTTATCATGCTTTTTGACGCGTTCCATGGTGTTTTTGTTTGGTGTTGACGTGAGACTGCCAATTTCTGTGGAAATAGGCATAAGCAGCGCTGTTAGTGAGTTACCATTATTAGAAGACCCGTCTCTCGTTGGTGCTATTGGAACGGTCCGTCTCGCGACGCCATTGACCAGTAGTGGTGATGCTACTGTACGAGAGTGCGAGGTGATGATGGAGGCGTTGACTTTGGAGCTGGAGCTTGTACGGCGACCCAAGACGAGCTCTTGGTACACATTTCAATCCTGCCTTCCAGAAGTATCGAGGGAAAAATAATCCAAAATCCTTCACGGCGAGGTACATACGCCCCACGATGACCGAGATGACAGTTTTTCTTCAACAGATAAGAAAGAGCAGAATGGAGGAATTCTAGAACAATTCGTTGCCCAACTTGGCGACTTCAAAATGTAACGGCGGTGCGGTGGACACTTCTGAAAGTGGTGGTATATCAGCACAGGCGATTTCAACCTCCGTTTATTCTCCTTATTATTTTCATCGTCGTAAGTCGCCATATTCGGAAATCCCCAGATCTCGGAGTCTACCTACCGTGAAGCCCGAGCACGTATACTCTGCTGTTCAACGCGCCTACAACCACGGTACTATTCCCCACAGCTCTTCCAATTTCCGTTAAAACAATATGGTATTTGATAATGAACTTTCAATATCAAAACTAGTTGACGTCTTGGTTGGACGTGCTTGCGCTCTTCTCTGCTGATGAAGCTTCCATCCCGTCTTGTCGAACGGCTCAGCGGCCGTGAGATGGCAGCCTACATATGGGACGGCGAGGCCGCAGGCTAAGCGCTGCATGTTATTATACATATCTGATAATAACAGGTTGAAGTGCCGCAAAGAGAAGATCAATCGTTCGTCATCCAAAGACGTTCATATGTCCGCTTCTGGGCTCAATATTCGATTGTTGTATTGAAATGAATTGTTGTTTGATGCAATAATCCTGCAGCTTGAGCCAATAGGCCTCCGTTACCATCGAGATTTGGCTTGGAATATCTTCAACTTCAGGGTCATTCGCCATTTGAGATCGCGCGCAGCTGGAGACGCAGCTACCCAGTAAGCGTGACAGGCAAACCAAACTTCTGTCAACCGACCCTTGGTTCTGAACTTTCAGATCATATTCTTTGGCCAATTCTTTTGGAGTCGACTGCAGAACTCCGGTGCTACAGTACCATTTTGCGTCAACATACTCGTTGCTCTCTCTCGTCTCCAGTGAAAACATGTCCGTCAAACCTGGGCGACTCTCTGAAACCGTAAACCTTGCGAGCTGTGCTCTTTACAAGACGACAATACGCAGAGATTCGGAGGAAGAAAAAGTAAAAATCGCGGGCATCATCGAATCCCAACGTATGTATGCTGTACCTGCACATATCATCGGATTAGGAGGCAAAGCACCCTTACAACCTGGTTCACTTGCAATAGTACTGAAAGTATGCCATGCACTCACGTTCGTTGGGGGAATGCTGACAGTTCTTAGGACATTCGTTTTAACGAGTGCAACCATTTCGGGTACGGTTTGGTGGTGCTCCTGCCCAACATCTCACCAAATAAATCTCGTCCTCTTCGGTTGCCGCCTTTCATAGGATGGAATAAAGCTGATTTCATGCAGAATGGCCGGGAAAACAAAGACGTTTTCTTAATAGGACATCTTCTTGCAGTAGATCAATTCTTCTGACACTTGAACGATCGTTTATCCTTGGGAAGTCAGCCATCTTGCAGTACGGCACTTGGTGGTTCGGCATACAATCGCAGGTGTCATGTCCTGATCCATGACATGTTTACACAATCAGATCCCTGAGTTCGGCGACCAACTACACATTAAGGACAGGGTTAACTCCATAAGTTCTCAGTCGAGTCAGTACATTGTAGATCCATGATGATTAAGATCGGAGTATATGGAAATCCGAGGTTGAAGGATTTGAGCTATAGCTCCACAGTGTCGTTTCGACGTTTAAGCCCAAATTGGATATGGTATACCAAGCGATCAGAGGTTCAAAGAAACACCGGAAAGTCTGCCGGAAAGAAATATTAATGATAAGAAAATTTCGGAAGAGAAGCCTTTTTTTCGGACCAGAAAGCTACGAGTAGGAGAGGTCTGAGCGAGTGGATTAGTGTACCAAGTCCAATCTCATCTTTCTAACACCCTCGTTCCGTCTGAGTAGAATTGAATTTAGAGAGAGAGAGAGAAATGGTTGTAACATGCCATCTACACGTTAGGCATATTATCAAGTAACCACGTGATTAGTCCCAAACATAGTTTGATTCTGCCCGATATCATCTCTCGAGATGTCAAACATTAAGGTGTAAATCTGCATGCGAAGGGTTCATTTATCGGCACCAGATGAAAACAAAATCTGTTTCTGGGGAGCTTCAGCTGCCTACCCACCAGTCGGTATTCCTCTAAGTTCGAAGGAGTTCTGCAAGAAAGTAAGGTTAAATCGAAAATCCTTGGATCGCCGTTTCAAGATACAGATCATTCCTGCCTTCTTCTTCCGGTCAAACGGAACTAGGATCTTAGGGTTAATATGGCCAAACACAATTGTTTGTCTGCGGCTTTGAATCCTCTCGTAGATCTAAAATGTTAGCATTGAGCGACGACGCCTTGCGAAATCTGATAGGCAAGTATCGTCAGATAGCTGCAGACCAGACCAGTAAATACCCCACAACTGGTGAAACGGGCCAGAGCTTTCTGAGCTCCATCCGTCTTGCGAGGAGACAGCGAGAGCTGTGCCGAATTATTTGTTACTCGACATGTGTTTTCATGCTAATATGCCCGTGATAAGGTACCGACTGAGAGTATCATACTAGACTGCCCCGAGGTGAAAATTGATAGCAGCTCACAGTACTTGTCTGTGCCTGCGATTGACAGAGTCTGGATTTCACCCCACTGTCCCAGCCCCGCCAGGTTCCTGGAACCTGCCTTGTCACCTATCACTTCTACGCCATGTCCTCTTCTCCCGTCATCCGCGAAGCACAGCGATCCCGCACAGTCTTTGAGGCGTCCGTCCTTCACCATCTGAATCTCTGGAGATCTTGAAACGTATTCCCGGCAAATAGGTGGCAGGCAAAATGCGGTGTTCTGCAGGCTGTGGCCGGGTGTAACCATCATTCTTCAGAGACAACACTCTCAGACGTGGCTGCTTCGACGTGACTTGGTTCCAGCCCGAATAGCCCGTCTGCAATTGTGTGAGAATATACGGATGACTCTCCCATTCGTCAATCAGTCGGGCAGCTAAGGGACCTTCGGTTGCAGAACTGATCCGGATGGAAGCTGGCCGGTTTGTCCTCCCCACCACGGGTTTTTCTGCAGCGCCGAGACTGGGGCAAGGTGGGTGCTATTGCCATGGATTCGTGTACTCCGGATACCTTTCGAGCATCAGCAAGCAGTTGTCTCCGCATATCGCTTCGTTGTGATGGTGGATAGGCTTGGACTTTGGAGCTTTCAGTGGGAATTTGTCTTGATGCTCGGCGAGCAGATTCATGAACCTAATAGCAAACGAAAAACGCACAATTCGGGAATCTTGCCAGTGAAGCGAAACTGCAGAAATCAATATCCGCCAATCGCTCTCGAAAATCTCAAAGAAGAAAGTTGGTGATAATTCTCCGAGACGTTGTGGTGCGGGAAGATGGACGTTTGACTGTGCCAGTTCGTTCCCGTTAGATTACGGCGACCATAAAAGCCAATATTGACAGCAGACATAAAGTCGTGATACGCGACGTAGCGAGCCCGAAAAGCGGCCTTCGAAGGTGTGGGGTATACAGGGCAAGGATAAGCATTTACGAAGTCAATTCGCGCGCTGCTTTTGTTTCAGTCGATGATGCTCTACTTTCTACGAAGAACTAAAATGATAACGGCAAGAATTCCACTACCAACTGAATTAACTTTTATTTAAGCTTTACTAACCTGACTAGGCATTTAGCTGCTAAAACGGAACGTTATAGTTCTCTCTTAGGCATTCTACTATTGACCACATGCATCCGCACACGAGAAGTGTTAAGCGGCGTAAACTGTACCTGCATTAGTTTTCTGCGCTCGCTTCCTCTTGCATCACGTCGTACGTGTTCGGAACTGTTACTCCACAACTCTACATCTACTATTACTAGAGAATCATAAATCCCATGAACGATTGTCAAACGATTCCTCCTGTTCTAATTCGCTACGAGGCGCGCATTAAAAATTTCTTTTTTTCCCGCCTATCATAATCCGCCAAATGCTACTCTGCAGCTCGTCCCCTCTATTATTGTCACTTGCATCTTTTATGAGGCTTTCACAGACTTTCACACCGCATGAGAAAGAACCAACTGCTTATGCGTCGTACTGCTGACATTCCACAGAAGAGCCTCTTCCCTTTCATTCGACCCCCTTTCCATTGTTGGGCTATATATCGACGGACCCGCTGCCGAGTGAGCAGTCCCGAACCGTTTTGCTTTTTCCGTGCCCAGGATGTCCCAAGCTCTCCAGTTGGGATTTACGTTTTTCTAGCCCGATGTGTGCTCTGAACGTGTCTTCTCTGCAAATTCATCACTCTCACTGCATAGAGGCGCGCTTACTTCTGACGTCAAAGCATACGCTTTTTTATTGTAGGATATTCGACGTATCAATGGACTTTGTACTTTTCTCACCGCTATTACACGCGATCTGAGCATTTCTATAATGTTTCGATGTCCTGCGGCTATTGCATGGTTTTGCGTACATGAAGAGAGCTGGCCAGCTTGGATGGCCTCAACCAATTCTCCGAAACATGTCTTATACGTAGCTCTAATTGCTTTGATCTCCAACCGTTGGAGATCTCTTCATTTGATTCGGAAGTTTTCATAAAACGGCGGATGGCTTCACAAGGCGAGATATGCACACACTCAACGTTACCAGGATCAACCTTCTCGATTGAGCAATTTGTTCTGGCCACAACCAGCAATTCCTTGCCGGGCACGATGCCATTCAAACGTTAATTGACACGGACAAAAGCTTACCAGTAAGCTCAAACGAAGCAGCGGGACGTTAAGGGTAGCCGAGGTTGAGAGACATGTCTTACCCAGCGAGCCAGCATCTTGCTGTCATTGGCCTCGAATGTTTCGGCAGTTTTCAGGTACCTTTCTTCGGAAGCACAAGATAATCGCGGTTTCAAAGCTCAGACCTGCATTATGACCGCTCAGTATCTCAGATCCGATTGAAGGACGGCAAATCTGACAACCTTTCGTGGAGCTCGTGGAGCTTCCAATCGTCTTCGAATGTTCACTTCAGAGTAACTCAACGGCCAGCCACTTGATCGATGACTTGAGACATCTCAGCCCTCTTGATCTCTGTGTACAATCAAGGATATTGAAGTCTCATCACTCCACTGAGTCTGCCGAAAGAATACCTTAAAACGTTTCACTAACATTCCATAGAAATCGTCGAAAGCAAATCTAATTCGTAGACGATCAATAGAATCTTTCCACCCTGAGACAACTTGTACCAATGTTCAGCTCCTCTGCCTTGTTAGACATCAAGCTGTAACGATTCAGCTCATGGCTAAAGTTAGTCTTTCCGCGTTGTAGACATATAATACAACCTGCAAGTTAGTAATATGAGCACATAAAGCACGTCTACACAGAGGTTTCGTATATCACAATTTTTTTCAACTCTTCTCCATCGCCAGCAGTAAGCGCTTGCCATCATTCACCCAAGGCGGTTTGTAGGTTCTGTCACTTGAGGAACGCCGTCTATTATGCACGTAGAAAACTCTGCTAAAAAATTGCCAGTGTTCAGATTCCACGATATTTATAGATGTATGAAAGAGTTATTGGCTTACATGGTTATGAATATGACTTGGTAAGGTTAGCTATCCCTAAGCATATAAGCAAGTCACAGTTTTCGCACTCCCTAAAGCTTTTTGTTCAATCTTCACCTCTCTGAGCTGTTCATATGTTGGTTTGAATTAAATTATCAAGAATCATTGAAGTAGAAATTTCTGGTTCCTACCACTACACAGAGATGAGTTTCTCTCAGTAAAACAACTTCCCATCATATTCAGGTCTATCACTGCCTCAAGAAAATATCCCAAGAACACATAGTCATTATTGCAAAAACTCTACAATACCACAGCCATCTCCCATCTCTTCCCAGGACCAATTACTCAACTAGCGACCCACATCCAACCTCCTAGCATCCAACATATTAGACAAAGCCATTATTCGGTCCACTATCTGACTCCCGAACAAAATATCCACCGAAGCATCGGGTACGCACATCGATAATTAAACAACCTAAATTCGGAACACATCAGGATCATCAACACCTCGCACGAATACGCCATGTGATCACCTTGCTTGTAAATCCCCGATGTCATACAACACCCGCTGGGCGCGAGATCTATATTACAATATTGACCACCACTTTGACGGGTAGCGGTCCCGAAGAAGTTGTACAGAACATGGCACATGGCATTTATGTTCCGAAGTCACACAGGACACTTTAAAGCTGAGGAGAGGTTTGAGTAAAACGCCAATTGCCCACGCGGTTGTCAAAGTACGAAACGTGTGGAAGGAGGTTAAAAAGTTCCGAAGTTACGTGACCGAGGCGTGGTTGAATAGTTTTAGCCATGTGGTCAAATTGCCGAGTAGCACTAACTTCGCGTTCGGAATTCTTGAAAGGTGTAATCAGGTTTAGCTAAGTTTACGGGTGGGCAACGAAGCTTTCCAGCATTGTGAAGCAGAAATTTAGGAAATCACGATTCTGTCCATAACGCTAACCGGTTAGGGTTTGGGTTAGGGGTAAGTTAGGGTTAGAGGTTAGGTTCAGGGTCAGGTCGTTTCTCTTTTAGGTTTAAACACCCTACTAGCGTTATGGACAGAATCGAGGAGTCCGAAATTTACTAATGGAAGGTCCCAAGATGCGAGAGAAGCGCAAGAATATCAGATAGGTCCGAAACAAGGTGAAAATCCCCGGCAAGACACAGATCCCCCCCAAATCCTCCCGCCGGGCATGTACCTCCCCATGGTATCGGGCCCTTTACTCTTGCCCAGAAGCTAACACGTCAAAGGCTGTTTTTAACACGTCAAAAATTGCTTTTCTGATACACAGCTTTAAACGCAGTCAAGATAGAAAACGTAAGGTACTATCAAATTACACTTCCCCTATACTCCAACCCTACTATACACAACCCATCGAAAACATTTAACAATTCCTCACTCTGCAAATACGGCTTGAAAAGCAAATACCCGCAACACCACACGCCATTCCAAACATCTCCCAGACCACAGAGTTACAGACACGATGCATGAATACATACATACATACACCCTACCATCCCCTCCCACCAACACCTACCCCCCAAAAAAGCAACCTCCCACACAATACCGCCTACCCGGACACCCGGCCACCACCACCCATCCCAAACTCTCCCGTCCCTTCAAACGACTCGCACCCGTCAGCCCGTCCCTCACCTGCCGTCAGCCCGACAAAAAAGCAAACAACCATCTAAATTCCAGCTCGGTTAAGCGAGGTACGGCATTGAATCACCTCACTAACAAAAAGCAAGTTAAATCACTAGGTACTATAACGCGTCGAAATACCTCCGTACCAGCACAACGCTGTTATCAACGTTAGCCCTGCCACACGTAAGCCACAAAATTGCGTAGCTGACGTTCCGTCCCTGTATGGTCCGTCACATTGGGAATGGGCATAGAGATTGGCGAGTATGTCTCTCATGACAAACGATGATGGAAGTTGTGATGAAACAGATTTATGATATGATAGGTAGAATATTATTATATCCATATTTTCAACTCCGCGATCATGGGGATAGTCTTTTGAATCCACCATAGAAATTGATATCTATCTATCTGATCATACACAAAAAAATAGCCCAGATAAAACTCCCCCCTTCCAATACCCCCATTTAATTCCATACCCCCACGACGGCAAGAAATCGCAGTGATATTACAATCGCGGGTATAACAGTTCCCTAACCCGCAATGTGTAACGAGAAATGAAACCCTTCTCGGGATGAGAAACCATTTGCACTGCAAGCCGAAATACTCGGATCACCTACTCATCGGAGTCCTCAGCTGCAGGTGCTGGATCAGCCATCGGTGTATCCCCATTCGCGGTGGCAGGAGAGTCGTCTCTCGCAGCAGGTTCTTCATCCTCGTCCTCATCGTCGGAATCAATCATTGCACGGCGATTTTTCCGTTTCGCAGGGGCGGGAGCTGCTTCATCCTCATCAACATCCATAGATGCAGGTGCGTCACTCAAGACTTCATCATCCATCTCCTTTAGAGCATCGGCTGCACCGTTATCACCATCGCTATCGCTCTCGACAACAATCTCGCTACTCTTGAATTTGCTGGGCTTGTCGTTTGCCCCTTTCTTTGCCAATCTCCTCTTCTTCTTTGGCTTTTCTTCATCGCTATCATCACCACTACCTCTCTTTGCGCGACGCCTTGGCTTTGGCTCTCGCTCCCCACCACTCTCATCATCTGTAATTCCATCATCATTCTTCTTCTTGCGTTTTCCGCCACCTCCACGAGGTTTCTTCTTTCGCTTAACTTTGTCACCAGTCTCACTATCAGTCGTAAGTTCCGCAGCTTCTCGTGCTCTGTCTTCCTCGGCCCTCAGATCAGCAAGTTCACGATCCTTCTCAGCGATCTTTTGCCGCTCTTCGGCAATCTTAAGCTTTCGATCGAGCTCAGCTTGCTGTGCTGCCTTCTTGGCATCCTCCCGCCTCTTCAGTTCCTCTTCTCGCTTCTGTTTGGCAGCTTGGAGTTTTTCAAAGTTCTTTTCCTCGTACTCTTTCTGAGCTTGAATAGACCGCTCCAACTGTTTGCGCATGGTGTTTCGAGCCATGTTCGCTCGCTGCTCAATATCGTGTTTTGGAAAGGGTGTTTGTGGGTGCTGGGCAATTGCTTCTAAAGACTCAATCGCCGCTTCCAGTCCCTCAGCAGCAGCCTGAACCTCTGCCAGGGTTCGTTGTGCCTCTGGCGTCCCGTAAACAGCAGTAGCAAGCTGTATATGAACGAATGCAACATTGAACTTGAAATGAACCTGTTCTGGCGCGAGCTCAAGAGCCTGTGAAATGTTAGCAATTAGAGAGTGCATATAGTATTGCTTGACTCACTTTCAGAGAATATTCAAGGGCATTTTTGTAACCTGTCAAGTTCTTCTCAGCCCTGCCCTTTGCCAACCAAGTCCGGCCTAAGCATGCCAGAATTTGAGCATCACGAGACCTATCCTTCGACAAAGCAGCTTCATAATGTTCAACAGCCTTGCTGTACTGGTGTAGCTCGGCGAAAACGTGACCCAAATTGACAAACACGCTCGGATCTTTGACTGTTTCTCGAACCTTGACGAAGATCGATAATGCAGTTTTGAGATCCTTCTTGTCTTCAACAAGAGCGATTGCAATCCCCTGAGCGGCGTAAGCGTTCTTTGGGTCAAGCTGTAAAGCTTTGTCAAAAAATTCCACAGCTTTGGTATACATGGCGCTTCGTTTTTGTTTGTCTTGGTCTGTCTCTCGTCGCATTTCACGGGCTGTCATCAAATACAAGTTTCCCATGCCTATCAAAGCATACCGGTCGTGCTTGTCGTAACCCTGCAGAGTATGTTTGTAATGGCGTAATTCGGAATCTTCAGCAAGATTCCCAATCTTCTTGCGAGAGTTGACCCGCCCTAGATACCACCCATATAGCGCTCTGACTTCGAGGTCAGCGGACGCGTCTTTGTAGAGCTCACCCATTTTTTTCGGTCCGTCGTCAGTTGGGTTTTGTCGGAGCGCAATGTAGGCTTGCCTCGTCCTCGCATCAGTATAGTTATCGTGACGCGCCAGTAGCCCTTCATAGACGGTATTGGCTTCGTCGAGCTGGCCGCTAGCCTCGTATGTACGACCAAGATTATAGCTGATAGTCGTGACAAGTGCATCACCATCAAGTTCTTCTTGGGTTTCGGTGATTTTCATACACGCATTGAGAGCCACTTGGAACATGGCTCCAGCTTGCTCAAACTTTTCAGACTGGTAATAGAAACAGCCCATATTATTGAGAAGCTGAGGCGGCAGACCTTCCCTCAGGGACTCTTTCAAAGCTGCAATTTCCTCAGGGTCATCCGGTTTTTCGTCCTTGGGAAGACGATCATATTCAATCTGTTCGACCTGCTGAAGGCACTGCAAGCTTTTCTCTGGCTGGTCTACCTCGTAAAGGCGAGCAAGATTGAGGAGCACCGAAGAATCAGCAATGAGGTTCTTCTTTGGGTCCTTCCAGGCATTTCTTGCGGTTTCAAGATAACCAATCGCCTTCTTAAACTCGGTGGATTTGTCCTCCTTAACAGCGCTTTGCTGGCTGACAAAGACTTCCTCCGCATAAAGCGTACCCAAAAGAACCATAGCCTCAATGTTCTTTGACTGCTGAATTATTTTCTCCAGTCGCAATTTCGCTTCTCCAAAATCACTCTTCAAGACCGCCAACTGTGCAGCACCAAATTTAGCAGGGAGATATCCACGTTCTGCTCCACCTCTCGCCTCATCAGCTCGGCGGTAGTAGTCAGTTGCCCTTTCATAATCTTCATCGTAGTGCTCTTTTCGAGCTAGGAGATACCAGCCATCACTGGCAATGGCGTTAACATCCGTATACTGGATTGCTTTGTGAGCAAGAGTATCAACGTTGGGAAGAGACTTTCGCGACAAGAAGTAGCCAGCAAAGGTAGCGCAAGTCAACGGAAGATCTTTGTCCGCTTTGAAAGCTTTTTGTGTGTATTCCGTCATTGCCTTCTTGTATAGGCGAATAAATTCTGGCCCGTTCGTCGGTACATGCGCGCTGGCATCGAGGTAGAAAAGACCGAGTAGGATATTTGCGGTTTTCGAATCTGGACTTATCTCCAACGCCCGTTCCCAGGCCGTCTTTGCATCCTCCTTAAAACCAAGCTGCCAGAAACAACACCCAATTCCTATCCGTGGATCTGGGTCTACCAATTCCGGCATCTTGTGAAGAACCTCTTGATATCCTTCCAGCGCTTCCGCAAACTTTCCAAGAGAATAAAGAGCGCGCGATTTGCCCAGTACAGCCATCATATTTCTTCCTTGCGAGACCCGAATTGCATCTTCAAAAGACTTCAACGATGCTCGCAGAATTTCCGCCTTGTCAATATCGATCGCACCAGGCGCGGCAGACTTCGAAGGAGGTTGCAGTGACGCCTTCAGTAATTGTAGAACTCCGCGAGCCAGAAACAGAGGTGGGAACGCCGGGTTTATTCGAAGGGCTTCATTCAACGTAGACGTTGAAAGCCCCAGAAAATAGTCCTTCGTCCTGGCCTCAGAGGGCAGTACACCTTCCGGTGCAACTCGAGGTGCCTCCCTACTTTTCCACAAATACATCCAACACAAGCAGGTAAGCATGCTGAGTTTCTCTCTGGGGCCGCCCCTCATGACCTGACCTCCCTTAATCAACAGCTCGATTGCCGTATCGACTTTCTTTTGTTTGGCATACGCCAACGAAACAGTCATCCAGTATGTTCGCGCCGCGCCTTCATTTTCCAACAGCGTACATAACTCGGTTGTATCGTCTAATAGCTCTTCCAAATCGATTTCAACAG
>NW_007361000.1:1200099-1319300 GCF_000409485.1 Glarea lozoyensis ATCC 20868
CGATACATTAGCAGTACCTGTAAAATTCGTTTCCTAATTCGTAATTATATTTTATATATAGATTCATAAATTTTTGGCTATGAACCAACAAGCCTGCTCAACTATGCTGAGTAGCGTATATATGCTACATTACTACCTTCTAACTATACTACCTATTAACTCTTCTCATATTCCCACAGGTCGTTTAGCTGGCTCCAGGTGAATTTCCTCCGATCCGTGGAACTTGGCAACAATTCTTCAGAATTAGTCTCTCTTGCAGGAGAAACGAAGCTCTTTCGTTTACGTCAGTCGAAGTAATTCAGATGTGGGAAGAGCTAGATTCTGACAACAGAAGTTGGCTCCCTTCACAGTGGCTTCGGTCGTTCGCTTTCCTTCTTCGATCAATAAACCTCGCTTGATCTTTTGTGTCGTGAAAGATTGACTTGCCAAAACATGTCAAAATATGGCCAGATAAGTAGATAAGGTAGAGTTGTAATGAGAAGCAACTTTCATGTTGAATGTTACATTACCCCTATTGGACGAGCAGAACTGAACCCTTCCCATCGTACTTTAATTCGGGTTCCAACATGGTTAAGGTCTAGACTCATGTTATGTCTTCGACCTAACACGTGAAAAAAGCGCTTTGATAGACTTTCAGGGACTCGTGGAAACTAACTCCATATTTTCATACTCATAAAAGCCGATTTTGCATCGGTTTTTGCCACTGGCGGAGTAGACCAGCAACCAAATGGTTTCACCGGCCAACTTGTCAACTTGCGACGGACAACGTGCGAGTATGTCTTTAGCGGTATTAATGGTATAGCTGGCTTACCTTTGTTTTCTTTTCCGCGTGGGTACGATTGGTAAGCCTCTTTTTGGAGAGTTCAAGTTCGACCTGACCATAACGCTCTCCCAGACTTAGTAAAAATGTACCGAGTGTTAGATTGTACGCCCGAGAACCTAGATAAGGAAGATACAAGCTCGCACAACTTCAAGGAATTGAAGTTCAGATCGTAAATTCATGATTGTATTTGTGATAAGCTTGTCCCATAAGAATTATTGTGCATCTTCCATCAAGATCACGTAGTCCTTCCTTAACGCCATTCCTAGCCACCCAAAATAGAAATGCTCCTTTCAACCAAGTATAAATCAATAATAAGTAATTTCGTAGTCGTCAGAGGCCATTCATGGCATCCTCAGCCACAAAAACATTTCCAGCCTCGAAGTAATCTACGAGCACAAACGTAGGTTTTCTTCCCCATTTGGTCTTGCAAATGTCGTTTTGAGCACCTATACTTCCAGCTCCCGTAGCAGCATTTGTCCTTGGCGCATGGAATCTATCTGGAATCAAGACATCATCGAATAGCTTGACATCCAAGAAGTGATTGACGATATACATCATGCCATTGCCGTTGGAACCACCAGGCCTGTCAAGTTCACAGGATGGGAAATCGGGAGTTGTGACGTCGTAGGGAGTCTCAAAGAAGTAGGAGAATTCATCAAGGATATATGGGACTTTTGAGGTATCCGTGTGGTAGTCTAAAATAGAATTAGAAAATAGGTAGATGCCAGCATAGAACATAGCTTACCCATAAACATCACAAGGCGTGTCTTAGCGTTGATAAGTTGTTGAAGAGTAGGCCAATCTGCCAATTCAAGCTTCTTTCCAGGATTAAATGCGTATTTTGCAAGTCCAGCAGTTTGCATCCTCGCAGCGAATTTTGTGACAGCCACATTATCCCCATTCGTCAACAATAGCGTCACAACCTCATTCGGATGTGCATCCATCCATTTGGCGATAGTCCTCAGGTAGTCCACCAGTTTCCCGGCATTTTCAAGCCAGCAGGAAGTATGGCACAGATAGATATCGCCCAAAAAGTCGTGCGTTTGTGCTTGAAGCATACGAATGCCAGAATTAAGCTGTTCAGTGACGGATAACCCTTGGTTTTGAGTCGGAAGGTCTCCAACGAATGCTGAATCATGAGTGCCTATTTGTGAGACGTCCGAGTATTTTCTGTTACACAAAGCGACCTTCCCATTACAGCCGTCTGCTAGTATAACACCAGCGAAGAGGGAGAAGACCGAGAGCAACTGATTGAGGCGCATATTGGGCAACCAAAGTGAAGTAATGCGACCGCATAGAATGATTCTCGATCGAATAACCTACTGCAGGAAATGGAGAGAGGTCTTCATCTTTATATCTGGGCAAAGTGTGAATCAAGAACTTGATATGTTATTCACAGCTGGCCTTCCTCTCGCGGAATAGAGACAACCCATAAGAACTTCGGCTCTACCGATGCTTGTGATAACCTTGATCTTCTCCATGCCGACCCAAAGCAGGATCGTGAACGATATTGAGCGCTCATGATTGGTTAGTTGAAACCATCTTTATTGGAAGGAATGATCGATGAAACTCGAAGTCCATTCTGAGTTGCTTTCGCGCCACCTCGTGGTCGATCAATTGGAACATTTTCGTGAATGCGCAGGGCAAGTCGCAACATCCTTGGATATCAAGAGTGAGGTGTGCTCAATCAATTGACATTGATTCGTGTTGGTGTTGCATAATTCGGAGGATATAATGATGGACAGCATGGGGAACTGGCCGAGGATGAAGTTTCTCGATGTGATTCGATGGCGGTGGATTTAACCTCGCGAGTGGCGATGGTGGCGCCGCCAGTGTACCTGACAACTTCCAGTTCTCGAACAACCTCCAAAGAATTCACTTGGCACATCAAGAAGACCCAGTCATTTGATAGTCGTGTCGCTCGTGTACAGGCTCATAATTCTTTTCACCTGCCAAAAGAGTCTCTGTGTTGAGGTTCCAAATCAGCAGAGAGGATCATGAACAGTTCAAATTCAGGGGTCATGAGAACATGGGTTGTGCAAGTCGAACAATCACATGATCAACTGTTGGAGGTATAGATGATTTTATATAGTGGTACAAGACTTAAGAAAATAAAGTGCGAAAGTGCTATAGGACGAGACCGGATCCCTATATGTCAACTGATTTTGGTAATAAGTCTTGTGGTTTGTGTTCAAATTCCAAGTTGCGACATTAAGCGAGACGGGACAGAAGAAAAGGTATATTATTTATTCTCATCCGGCCACCCATCCTTATAAGCTACTCTCGCATTCTGGGATACTCTAGCACTCGAAAATCTTGCTTCGTAGGAAAGTTTCGTGCAATAAAATAACTACGAACGAAGCAAATGAAACTACAACGTGCAAAATTGCATATTTGAGAGGATAGAAGACGCTGTGTCTGGGCAGAAAGCCAGTTCAAATTGTCACTCACTTTCAAGTACTGCGAGTTATCGTATTATGGCTTGAGTTGTGCATTTATATTGCAATGTCAACACCAATGGATCGACTGTCTCTAGAGTACAAGCGTGGTCAAAGCAGCTTTGGACTCCATATTTCTTTATGGCATCGGTGTCGTAGCATCTTGGGGTATGACTAGCATTTCAATACTGTTCGATGATATTGCGTGCTTTTTTGAAGATTATAGATCTCTGATCCCTCTACGTGTACTTCAAGAGCTATGGCCAGAACTAGCACCGACGAGCTATGGTTCGCTGTCCTGAAACAGTCTAGAACTGTCTCCTTTATGTAGAACAACATTTATTGATAAAGATTCAACTAAACAGAATGTTCTCTCCGGATGCGAGCATAGAACATTGCCAACCGTAAACATCTAGGCGGTTCAGGAGACCTCGCTTAAAAAGGGGTTCGCTAACAACTATTCGAGGGGAGAGTTATTCTCCTTAATTACCACGACGTAATTTTGACTAATGAATTTTATAAGAGTTTTGAGTACCTATTTCTGAAGTTGTAAAATAAACCGAGCAACTTTGGCTGTTCCTACGAGGTCTAGATCTTGACGTTACTCGAAGTCTATCAATACATGCAAGCCCAATCTTCCGAGTCCACTACAGTGGAGTAAAATCCAACAAACAAAGTGTCAAACCTCAATCTTCAGCAAGCCAATTCCCGTCAAATGTAATACAACATCTTCATCTGCAAGTACCCTCCTCGCTCGTGTCATCAATCTTGCAGCGGAGAGAGCTCCGCCACGCCTCCCTCTATTCTCAACCCGATTACCATCCCACAGCCCAGTGACATATCAGTCGTGTACAACCCCGTCAACCCAACCCTTCAGCCCTAAAAGTACCAGAAACCCAGAGACAGATATTAAGAAAATCTCTTCGACGTGTTACAGAAAGCCAACGTGATACCAACCAAGAATCGACAACACACCGCAAATGCAGCCACCCATCTTGTCTGCCTCTCGCCCAACCTCACACAAAGGGACTCTGTGCCTCAGATGTACATCAAACCCCAACATTACCCCACGCTTTCGTCCCACCACCTTTCGTTACACAACCTCTCATGTCGTAGAACCCCAGCCAGAGGCATCCCTGGGTCACATTCCTACCCAAATGTCACTTGAGTCAGGCCTCGGCATCTTTCTCCAAAACCTCAATTGACCCAAACATTTACCCCAACTCCCCCATGTACGCTCGTGCTCTTTGGGATTTATCCTGGAGAATTAACACTATTATCCGCTGTTGCCTCCGCCGAAAATGACCTTCTGGGATTTCGTTATCGGGTATGCATGTTGGTTGTTTTTGGCTTCGCACGAACTTTCACCGCCGAATGTGGTTGATGACCCGTACGACACACAACATCTCCCGCTGGCTCTCCATTGGGGGTTTCAAAGTGCCGTTCGTGTCATGCGGCATTGTTGGAGCTCCCGTTGTTCAAGGCGCATTTCCTAACATTCGGAGATATACTTGTAGTGAAGTACCCAAGTAGAAAATTGAAGCCCAAAGACTCAAGGAAGATCCCATTTCGCGAATGACCTATTATGGAAAGAAAGTAACTGTAGCACAAAGACCCTGCATTTCCCCTCACTCACCAGCTGGTAACGACGTACCTTCGAGATGCAACGACAATCATCACGAACAACATCAATAACTTCAACAACCGAACCACCAACACAAACCAACAGCTTCGGCCCGTCCCAAGACACCCGTGCAGCGCTAGAGAGTTATTCGCACTCGAGAAACGCTGACCAAGCGTTTACACATGCCGCCCTCTCCTACGAACCCCATCCGTCAGACAAACACATCTTCCGTGCGACACCAACAACCCAACCTCCTCCCGCCGAAAGCCCCGAGTAAGATAAAACAAGCCCGCTCCGTTCGTCACACGGCATGAAATACAACATCTCATCACATTACTTGCCATACAAACAAATGAAAAAAAGTCTACAACCTACCAAACTGCAGCAAAAAGTTATCATTGTGATACTCGCCCCGCCTCGTCGATCCCTCTTATCTGCACCCCGTAACCGCATCGAGTAACTCACGCCCCGTGAAATCTGGTACTGCTGACATGGTGTGCGGCGTCTCCAGAAAAGAGACACATGAAAACATGCTCATATGATATGTATATTCAAATGTTGATATTAACGACTTTCCGATCCAAGCGCACCACCCCATCCAATCAATTCCCCGAAATCCCAACCCGTAACCTCCGAATCCTCCCAAGATACACATACTGTAGTAAAACAAACAAGGAAAAAGTTGCTATAGTTTGCAAACACCTGTTAATGGCCCGAAAGATACGTACTCGGTCACGTATGCCTCTTAGCAAAGCCCGACTTGGCCACTACTCTGGGCGAAGCAGCTTCACACTCCGTTCCTCCACGTAAACTCAGTTTACGCTGCCCCTCACCTCGCCGTGTGAGAGGATGTTGTGCCCCTCGAGGAGGCACCAGGAACAATGATTCTATACCAAAGAGACATCCACAACCGCACAAAAAGCGTGATTCTTCAAGTACAGTCTAAAGACAACCCATCGAAACGATGATCACCGTAGTCAATGTCCGTGCCCCATATATCGCTGGCACCATGAAGAACCAGATACCTTATGCATGGAGTGGACTTTAGTGTCTAAATGGTAATAGAAGGCGGTTTTGTTCCCGAAACGTATAGTTTGATTCGTGATATATGCTCTTTTTATGCCGAAAAGTGTAAGCAGCAACGGAGTAATACTCGGCCACCCGACGCACCGACTTTCGCTGCTAAATAGACAAGGGCAGAAATGGAAATACGCTCAGCCATGCGTAATTTGTAAACCCAAAGACAGCGCGAACCTGGGGATATATTTAAAGACATTCAAACAGCCGCCCAACCGACTAAAAACATGGGTGCTCCCATGTACGACTTGTGGCAGACGCAACCGCAGCCAACCGCCCGGATCGCCCAAACGAGAAATGACAAAGGACATCAAATATATTAGAATGTGGTACCGAGTTTTCCACATTAGGTATGTGATAGTTGCTACGCCTCAGCGTTGTGTATGGTGATGGATTAACCACCCCTTGCGCTGCTGCTGCTATAACGATAGTTTGAAGACGCCTTGCCATGAAACCGATATCGCAACAAATATAAAGAGTTCCGTGTATGGATGAATAGATAAGTGCGCCACCGCTAAAAGATGCTGATGATGATAAGCCTCCGCCAAAAGATCTAAAGAAACCAACGGGCTTAGTAGCCTTGATATGTAAATGTATATATACGATAGTGCTTAACCACATAGTGGAAAGTTTGTTGTAGATTTGCGAGTGTTGCATACTGAGGGTAGCTTAGTGTGTGCTCACTGGAGTCTCCCCCGTCGCCGTACTTGAGAAGCTCGAATACACGTTTGGCCTCTCTGAAGGTAGCAGTCCCAGCTCGGCGCCAGTGTGCTGTAGAATGCGCAGATCTGTATAAAGAGCGGAGCTAGGCTTTGCAACGAGTTTTAGGAACGATACCGTCTTCTCAAGAAGCCCTTTCAAAGTCGCGACGTCGATAAATTGCTTTAAGATCGGGTCTTTATAGGCGGCTTGAAGAACAAGCAAATTACCCCATTGTCTAAAAGTCATTAGCACAACGATGACTCGTCTAAATTTGATGAGGTGACTTACGCATGTGCAGTTCCCCATATGTTGGTAACGATTGGACGATGTCTACCGATGTCACCCAGTCCGTGAAAGGCAGTAGTGCTGCTGATCAGAGCCTTGATGCACAGCCTAGCATACTCGAGCACTTGTGGGTCTATACCTTCTCCACTACTTACACCTGTTGATATGTTTGGGACGAAGATGCCATCGACGAATTCGGTGTTGATAGTGTCGCTTGGGATGTTTTTCTCTTTACTGGCAGAGTAGTCAAGAATTTTCAAAACGAAGTGTCGATACGTGATGACCTGGGCTCCATAAAACTTGGCTCTCAATCTTGCTCCAAGGATATCATTCGCAGGTGGGTCGTTTGCATCCCAACTCATGGTGGGTGCCCAGATGGGAATATTCTTGAGGTTTGCCTCGCACGCTTCGATGGTAGCGAATCGTTTGAGCTCTTTGTTGGGATGAACAGACTGCGGGAATTGGGTATCTGAGGGTATTAGCAGCTTGATCACGAACAACACCTGGCCACTTACCATTCTCTGGCTTGTAGAACATATTGTGCAACTGATTCAGATGCTTGCGGAGAAATAGCTGAGCACCATAACTCTCTACAACGGTGGGCTCGAACCCACCCAAATCCGCAGCAGCTGTAAAATTTGGACTTGGCATATCTTCTTCGTGAGTGAGAATTCCTGAATGCGGACAAGGAAGTTCTGCCACGATGTCACTAAATACGGTTAGTATACCACTTTTAATGTCATCAGAATTCGACATACCTTTCAAGCTGTAGACACGTCCAAAATGCAATGATCAGAGGATTGTCTTTCGCAGGAACAACGCCGCCATCTAAGCCCATTTTAATCTTCTTAAATCGTTCCAATTTAGGTCGTAAAATGACCTGAAGAGCACGGCAAGCCTGGTGTATGTACGCATGACTCTCCAAGACTCGACCTAATTGTCCGTGGTATAAGCCGGCGAGAATATTGACATGAACGTGTTGGAGACTGTTTCCCCCAAGTTGGTTCCCAATGATATCAGTGGCAAGAGCGAAATAAAAGAGTCCTGGGATGACATCAAGATTCTTTTGCTTAGCACCGGCGATACCTCTGTAAGCACCTTCAATCGACGTCCGCCGACTTCGAGGCTGCAAACGGTCGTGATCCTGCGGAGAAGGAGCT
Source organism: Glarea lozoyensis ATCC 20868 (assembly GCF_000409485.1). Taxonomy (NCBI): domain Eukaryota; kingdom Fungi; phylum Ascomycota; class Leotiomycetes; order Helotiales; family Helotiaceae; genus Glarea; species Glarea lozoyensis. The sequence continues at coordinate 1,208,209 of NW_007361000.1, forward strand.
CCTAGTGGTGTCGATATCGTCGGAGAGCTCTGCATTGGCGATGGTGGATGACCATTTCGAACTATGGGAGATGCTGTCCATGAGTTGTTCACTTCTTTATCAGGCACAACATCTGGAAGCTTTTCTTTGTGCTGAGTAACTGCACCCAGCGCCAATACCAGAAGCACCAGCGCAGAGCTGATGGATCTGAAAGGGTGACCAGGCTTGATATCATAATAATTTGGTAATTCTGGATGTTCTTGTAAAGCCGGCGACCTTTTTCGCTTGTTGCCAGGACTATCGGGATTTCTCACAAATCCTGCCGAAACTTGGCTTTGAACATAGCCCGCGGCAACCGCGTGAAGTTGCTTGGGCTTCGCTTGACTTTCTGGCGTTGTCTTCAGAAAGTTGTCCACAAGGACGTCCAGCCGCGAGTGAACTAGGATGGGATGCATGTTGTTAATGTTGTCTTTATAGCTTTGGACGAGGCTCGCAACAGTTTCCTTGGAGAAATCGGGCATTCCTTCAAAGTTGATATTCCCTCTGGTAAACTCAGGCGGGGGGTTACCAGGAGGGGTGAGGCCCCCAATTTGACCCCACTCCTCACCAGCAGGAGAAGAAACATCCGAATTCGTATCTCCAGAAATGCTGTCGTTGCCGTGGTCAACTAGAGGATCGCGATCGTATCCTGGGGGAGCGTCAAGTCCCTCTCCTCTACCATACAGCCGAAGCAAGCCCCGCTTCTCTTCCTGATTCATGGGGTATTTCTCATTCTTTATTTTCACGTTTTTCATGATCCCATGACACATTTCTGCTATCACGGGGACTAAAAGCAAGCGTGCGGCTCCCGTGGTATGATTGACTGGGATCGATGGAGGCTTCGCTGGCCCAGGATCACCGTCTTCTTCAGACTCCTCGATTTCGCTTTCTGCCATTGGTGGTTCCGCCGTTTCTATTGGTCGCTGAGGATAGACGGGTGTCGATGAGTACGGCGATTCCGTTGCTGAGGGAAAACTTTGCGATTGCGTTTGTTGCTCAGGTAAGCGCTTTTGATACCGATTCTCGAACGAGCTTGCCACAGGTTCTCGTGGCTCTTGCTTCATCTCTTCCTCAGTGGAACCATGCTGAGACCGCGCACCGATTTGATCCGGAAGTCGTTTGTAGAGCTCGTCCGTCCTACTCTTCATCGACATGAAATCCTCTCGCAAGGCCATCACAGCGTTAGTCAGAGCTGCGATAGAGTCCACTATCTCCCCGGTCGCCTTATCCTGTCTGTTTTTGTTAGTCTGACGTATCAAGAAGGCACGAATGAGCCTACTGTTTAGGGGGTGGATCTCGGTAGCGGCACTCAACTCCCTTCTCTCGACAACTAGAGCAAATAGGCCGGCCTTCGTCACATTTTCCTTTCAGTTGACGACAACTATCACACGCCTGCGCGGCACGCTGGGCTTTCGGTCTTTTCGAATTCTGAGAATTTGAGCTTGCTGAAGGGTATGATACTGAGGAGAAGACCTCACGCGGCGTTTGAGGTTGGGAACCAAAATGTTGTTGCTGGTGGTATGGGTCGGTCGCGGACATTGGACTTGGTGGTGGGGGGAAGGACGCCGGTGGCGGTCGATAGGGCGGATGCTCCTGGCTGTGATGGTTGTATAGGGGAGGGTACGGTGGTCGCGAGCCCTCATGAAGGCCTGGTGGCAGAATTTTATCTGTCGGCGTCCCTGTAGAAGGGGGTCGATAATGTTGCGGTGGCTCGTCTGAATCACTCCTCTTCACCATTGGAGGCTCTCGTTGTGGCGGTGGTCCAAAGCCTGGGGGAGGATGGTGATAACCATGCGACGGCCCCGAGGTAGGTCTTTGATGCTGCTGTTCGTATTGCGGGTGTTCCCCAGGCCCGGGGGGTCGACGGTCGAGATGATGCGGAGGTTCTGGGGGGCGAGAGAAGGGTGAGCTGTGCGGATATGGATGTACTGCGGGAGGAGGCAACTGCCTCGATGTTTCTGAACTCTGCCATCGTTGCTCATGAGGTGGGCCGCCGGCGAGCCTGGGACGTTTTGGATCCGGCCCTACGATGTCCATCATGGCTCTTCACACTCTCTCGCTCTCGCGCACACAACACACACACACGCACACAAGACTCAGGCGACCACAGCAGTAGAGGCCATGGACGGCAGTCAAGCTCGGCGGCTTCTTACAGGTTCTCGACGGACACAGAGACGTTCAGGGCTCGCTGGAAGATCATCTGCTCCTTGCGGGTAGGACAAGCTGACGTGTTGATCAGGTGTTCTGTGTTGTGGGAAACGGTTGCGGTGCGACTGATTGCTCTCAGGAGCTTAAAACGGTTATCTGGATTATCACGATTGATTAGCATAGATCCAACGCGAGCGTGACATCCGGGTCGCTTGTGGAGAGGCGCGAGACGAGCGGCGAGCTCGACCAGCACAGCGCTGCTGGGTGTGGAAGAGTTTCGCTACCTCGACACGGGGGGGGGGGGGGCGTCAAGACTGGCTGAATGCGCGGATGTGATCTACCTTTACGGATGCTGTCAGAGCAAGAAGAGATCCCCAATGCGATCTGGCGACGACGATAGCTGGTTGTGTGTCGTGGGGTATCCAGACGGTGGGTAGTGCGGCGGTAATTTGTCTGTGAGATTAAAGATGGTGAGTGAGTGAGTGAGTGAGTGACAGCTCTGAGGAGTGGTGGTGGAAGTGCGTGCGGCTTGCGGAGCGGTACGGTGCGGCTAGACCAATGGCAGCACCAGCGAATCTGACTTTTGCCCGGCGCATTGAAGAGGCTCGAAGTCGAGAAGCGCAAAAGAAGGTTCTTTGCCTGCCGCCCGCCTTGGTAGGAGAGAAAAGAGAGAGCAACTTACCGTGTCCTGCGCTCGTTCTGTGAGCGTGCTTCTCGTCTGGAATTGTTACCGCGAAGTATGGCTGTTCTCGCAAAGCTGGTGTTGACCGACAGGCTCTGAGGTTGTTGTTTGCGAGAACCAGCACCTTTGCGACGACGACGGTTCCTTTAGCTCGCGGGCTCGACCGCCTGTCGGTTCCAGTAGTCCAGAGACTGCTCCGTCTCCGAGTAGCAAGTAGACAGCCATCATCCACTGGTGGGTGCCCGGGTGGTGTGGTGTGGTGGGTGGGTGGGTGGTGCGGGTGGGTAGGCGATGATGAGCCTAAGACGCTGGGGTAAGGTACCGCTGCTGGGCCAGACAGCCAGACAGCCAGACGGACAGGGGGGCGTATTACTACAGAGGGGAAGCTGCCCGCCAATATCTCGCCCGTCTGCCACTGAAGTCGTACCATCTCGCATACGAGTAGGGTCACCGCTGAACATATGTAGGGGGCGTGGCAGTGGCCCATGCGGTGAAAATACCGTAAATACAGCCCTGGAAGCCCTAAACAGAGTGCTTCGTACCAAGGTACCAGCGGTCCTGCACCGGCTAGTCAGTCGCTAGAGGCTAAACAGCGACCTCGAGTAAGCAATCGGGCATCATTCTTCAAAGCAGAATCATGTCGTCAAGCACAGCGTCAGAGGAACATCACCGCAACGGTGAGACAAGCGCGGGAGACTACAGTACTAAGCCCAAGCCCACTCCACAACATGAAAGTAAAAAGTGCCACAAAACTCAGAAGCCCATCATAAGGCCCAGCACTAAAGTAGGTCAGGTCCATGCCCACTTCATCTTGGATCTGCACTCATGATGAGCTTAGAACCTGTTCCTGAGCCTCCTCCAAATGATGCCCTCTCCAAATACATCGGGCATAAACCCCGTGCCGGGCCCGACTGTACCAAAGTACAGTCTGGACTGGAGAGTTGGACGTTACAACTTGAATGGCTAGCGATCGTCCTGTCCAAACGCTAGACAGGCGGTACAACGGAGATTTACAAGAGGCTTGCCTGGGAATACAGTAGTGCAGCGTACTTTCGCTATCTAGCGAAGTCAGGGGCAAAACGGAGCAGAGTCCGTAAAAGCTTGAAAGCCAGGGCCTTCGTCATGTATTATTTCCAGATTCTTGACACCGCTCTTGTATCGTGGTGGCGTGCTCCAGCAGGACGTGTAATCAATACAAGGAATTGCCCTGTAGACACGATCTATCTCGAGATATGCGAATGTTGCGGTGAGGTCGCTGAGGGTGGCATGATGGCATCCCAAGTGCATTTCTGCTGCGTCGTGTCGATGGAGAAACGGGAAGTAAACACGGTGAGACTTGCTTCTGGCTCTCTTCTCAAATGGTGCTATTGAACGATAGTTGAAAGGCTTGCTGGCGGATACGGGCAGTCAGCTTTTGCAATGCGGTTATCGTCCCAAGTAAGAACTCTCGGCACTTCTGTCCTGAAAGCGCTTCGGCTGATTGTCCCGTCCTGTCCATTTGTGGCGTACGGAGTGCTTCGGATTTTTGCAACCTGGTAACCCGAGCGCCAGGCGTGCGGTGCAAAGGAGCTGGTTTTGCAGAAAGCAAGATATTTGGTGGAGGCGATATACAGATCGAAAATGATCCGTAATATGAGAATATTACTATGCACGGAAAGGCTCAAAAACACGTAGATTTACCAGCGGAAGGCTAAAGCTAAGCTCATGGAAATAAAGTGTGACGGATATGCAGATTCAACAATGCCCAATGTCCTTGATTGGCAGATCGTTTCTGCCAAACTCCAATCTCGAGTACCTCGAATAGCGGTGTCGTTCGCCTTGGTGAGACTATCTCATTGTCAGGCACAGAAGCTGGAAACCATCTACCACTACTCAGGTCAAAGCAACACTCACTCACCACGCGTTATGGGTGGAATTATTATCAACCCCGCTGCAGGCGACGCTGGCTGCATCGTGCACTCCATACTTGCAGTTGCCAGCGATCGATTGGAAGTCGCCTCCAAGATCCGTGTCAAGCTGTCAATCATTTCGGGTCTTCAAGGCGAGTCATAGAGGGACAGCTCTGCAGCTTCCACAAACGTAATAATCTGTAGATAATGTATCCGCATCCTTCGCCCCTCACTACACGATGCATAGATGAAAGGTACCGGCAGTATCGAAAAAGCCACTTCTTCAAACCTGAAGCGACTTGCTTGCCACGAGGTGAAGGCCTGTGCTTTTTGGCCGGCTGCCGAAATTCCTTCTGCTGCTTCTTCGTCTGCAAAATTCCCCGCTCGCGCCTGCGGCCTAGTCCATCCCACTTCAGCACCGTTGACCGCTGATTCGAAGCTGAAAATACGCCTATTCCAATCCACAGCGCGGTGGCATGGAAGAGAACGGTCGGCAACATGATAAGAATCTCGGGTCCGAAGCGCAGTGGTTGCTACACAATTCTGTTTCTACTTCGAGTATCATCTTTGTTTGTAACTAGCTTTACTCGATGTGGCGGGTTCGAGGGTAGACAAGAGAGTGTTATTTCCGCGTGACATTATAAGGGCAAAATGAATTAAAGGCTTAGCTAGGGAAAGCTTGTTCGTTAAAAATGAACAGGCTATCAGTCATCGAAGTATATATCAAGAAAAAATAGAAAACACGTAAATGTCAACCGACAAGACCCGACATGTACTCGTATCTTGAGATAAAATTATAACAGCCCGAGTGTTAACAACGGTAAAACCAGTTGTTAAACCCTTGTCGTTGATCATACACAGTAATTTTGAAATGACAGGCTTGCAACCACCCAGGAGACCGCGTGACCTTTGAGGAGTGGTGATCACTTGAACCCACTCTGAGTCTGCAGCTTGATTGTCACCGCTTGTTGGCATTTATGCAACTCTAAAAGATATGGGTGGAAGCCAGAACTTCCATTTCTGACCCAGGAGCCGTAGCTGTGTATAATCGAGGAGTATCAAACATATCGCAAGAAATAATGGCCATGCCTAACCATGATACTCTTTTGTAAATGTGTCTGGGTTGAGACAACTTATCACGCGCACAGGTGAGGCACACAATCTAAGATAAACCGGGATTTGTGATCTGCATCATTCTCCATGTTCTGTGCGGTAGATGCAACGACCAGAAAGCTGTGATATTACTTCGGCTTCGGTGGAATAATGCCGAACTCATAGGCCTTTCTCTCATGTTTGAATACGATAAATTTTGAGCGTGAACATCTTCTTTTGATAATCTGGTAAAAAAAAAAAGAATCATAAGCCATGCTATACCACAACAATCGTCAATGGTAAGTCGACTTACTAATGTGATAATCGATGTCTTGACGTCCCGTCCTGCTTACCAAGTCCAGTCGAGTAGAGTAGGGAAGACAACTACCCTTGCACCTGAATTGTAACATTTTGTCTTGGCTTATCGATTTTGGTGGATAATTACGGTAGGAGTTGTAACCACAGGTACTTCCTATAGGCCTTAATTGTTCTACATCTACTATCCGTACGTACTCTAGAAGGTTCGATATTGTAGCTAATAAATTATTTATACTTAAACTACCGCTTTAGTACCTATTTAAACCACTTTTTTTATTATAGATTTATTATATACTATACTAACGCCTAAAATACCTCGAAAAAAGGAGTGTTCTCGCGATAATCGACTCCGAATTTAAACCTTATACCTTTACGCTAGATTTATACAAGATAAGATTACCTTATAGCTTAATATTAGTCGCGATTAAGTATAATACGCCCTCTAATACTAGCTTACTCCTCAAAAATTACGTCGAGGTCGAAAGGTCGTTTTAAATACTCCTTAACGAAAGCGCTTAATTAAATAGGTTATAGCGTCTAAAAAGAATAGGAGAATACGATAGGTAGATATTCTAGCTATTCTTAAGTAGGATTACGGCGAAAAGGCTATTTAGACTACCTTTAAAAGAGAAGGATTTACTCGTCGGATTACTTAAAGAAAACTACCTCTTACGGCCGCCTGTCACGAGCAGCGTCGGCCTCGGCGTCGTAATACTCCTAGGACTAAAGGTCCTAGGATCAGACGAGGTCACGGGAATCGAGTGGTTCCTAGGACCGCCGTCTAGTGGATTAATTTGGTTAATATTAGTTATGTTCAGGTTGGCGGATAGGCCCCGGTTTAGGGTACCGTCACGTGATAATAAAAGTTCGACAAGTTCGGCCAGCGAACCTGTCGAACTCGAGGAAAGGAAGTTCTATATAATAATTGTAATTTCTTTAGATAGGAGCTTTGTGCTTAACTTACTATAGTAATAGTATATCATCTGTTTAATTTACTCTTGTTGTAACGAATATACCTTCGAGTATACGACTTGATAATCTTGTGCCTACTTACTTACATACCAACCTTACGATACCCTAGTCTACTATCGAGTAGGGAACCGAATCGTTACACCGCCTATAAGGCCGACCGGCTTACCTAGGCCTAGGAACACCTCTTTTAGACCGACGAGTAGTAGGAATTAGTACTATAGATAGATAAGACTTAGGTTAATCCGGGGAAATATAAGAAGGCGTAGGTAATAAGGCGGATAGGGGAGGAAGAGCTCTTTCTCGACGATTGTCTCGAAAAGCGATACTAAAGAAAGATAGGGTAGATATTTTAGGGGAGTATAAGTAGTAGATATAGGAGGTATCGAGGACTCTTTTAGGAGAAGGATTAGGAGACAATAAACGCTAGCTCTTATAGTAGTATTATTATACCTATCGTTTAAGATATTCTCTCTTAATATCTAGATCTCTCTTTCTAATAAGATAATACTAAAGGCTACTCTACTACCTTTATAAAAGAGGTTTTTAAGGTAATCGGAATTACTCCTATCTTTTGGCTAGCTAACTCGCTAGATTTAAACCTAATTAAGACTATTTAGGATCTAATAAAGGATTATATCTAAAATAACTACCCCGAAGTTTACTCTTCTTATCCTAAGCTTAAGAAGGTAGTTTAGGAGGCTTAGGATTTAATTACGGAGGCAACTATTAAGGAGTTAATTCGAGGAATAGGTAACCGATATATTAAAGTAATTTTGGCAAACGGTGGCCATATAAAATACTAGAGTAGTAATTTAAAGCGGCATTTCCAAGCATTTAGCGTGCACAGACTGTGGTTGTAGAACAATTACGCCCTGTACGAAGTAAAAGCAGCATTTCGTAAACTAGGAGCACGGAGCTTCATATTGGTTTAAGAAGATCGTACGATTTTGTAAGAAGCGAAGCATTCTAGACTGTCAAGGCGGCGTTTTTCCGAGAATGTATTCGTATTGAGACAGGGATCAATATTATCGACGCAAGCCAGCGGCTATGAGTCGTAATATTCGCTATTGCTATTGTCGCTGGTATGGTCTTTGACTATTCGTCGTTTTTTGGTTGGCCTTTTATTTGGCTTCAATTCCGCATCAATATGTCGGTCGACTCTTGTTTCGGAGGGCAATTCTCGATCAATTAATTGGCCTTCTGTCAGAACAAAGTCTTCGGTTTGCTCTAGCCTCGTGGCTTCTTCCATCAAAACGCCAAGCGCTATCAAGGCTGTCTCGTCCATGCTTCTCCAGTCAACCACATCATTGTGAGTGCGAGAATAGTAATCAGAAGCATAGCAGTGTAAGGCCTTCAAGAGATCGGACTCCGGAAGGTCTCTGGCTGCACTTTGCCGATCATTGGCGAAATAGATGTCATGCTCGGCGAACCGTTGAGGCGCATGCTTTCGACGAAATAAAACATTTTCTGGGGCGGCCGCGGTAGCTGACGAAGACGTAGTATCTCGAGCAGAGGAGAAAGCCGCATACTTGGAGATGAAGCCATGCGAGGATACTCTACCTAGGTGTGTCTCAGTCTCAGCTTCTAGAAGACGGGCTGCCGCACGATCTTACCAGCAACGGCGTCGTAAACGCTAGCTTCGCGTTTATGCTCTGTTTTGGCATCCTCGAGGGCTTTCCTGGGGTTGGTGGAGAGATCTGGAGGAGTAGTTCCAGATAAAGTGGTGGTGCGGTCAAGGAAGCCACTCTGCAAATAGGCCTTGGAAGTCATACCGAATCCGAACAGATGGAAATTAGATGGCCGGTGGCGCTGCTCGTCAGCTTTTTGTAAGCTTTGCTGCCGTTGAGCTTGTCTCGAATTCGTCAGTGTCGTTGGTGAATCTGTGGTGTTGGTTGGCTTGATATTGAGACTGAGTCGCGCGGAAGCCGGACCGGCTGGATCCGTACCGCTTTCCGATCCTCGATTTGATCGAATTCTTCTGGAACCGCTCACGAACCGCTCGAGAACCGGTAGATATGAAAGCCTCATAAAGCCACGCTGCTGATAGGTTTTACTTCCTGGATCGATCTCAAAAGCACCTCGTGGGAGACAAGATAAGTTGCCGAGACGGAAGATCTAGTAGATCCAGTCCAACATCATGTTTACTTTTTGGGCGTTCTTTCGCACAAGAAAAGGAACTCTTTGACCGGTGAAGGCTGAAATGCTTGTCTGCTCCTGTACAATCGTGTTAAGAGATAACTTAGAAGATCACAGGTACTCTGCTTGTCCGCTGCGAGTCCGTCCAGGTCCTTCTTCATCATCTTCTTGGCTATCACTCTTCTCTTATACCAGGACCAGGAGGATTATAAATTTGAAGCGAACCTCTCCAATATGTTCTTGTATCTCAAAAATCATCTTATCTCGTGTGTTCCACAACAACAAACAGCAGATTTCATCTTAGCACAGTAAAATGTTAATTGCTCCAAAGAAGCTCTTTTGGACCCTCTTCACTGGGTATACTATAATCTTCCTGTAACATATGCAGGTATTTCAATTCCCGCGGCTAACGACCCCTCCTGGGTGCGGGGAAATAGCGTCGAGTCTACTGTTACTTGTGACCCAATAAGGTCATCTACGATATTTCTGTCATGGTTCAACCCCAACCTTTCTATTTTCTTGTCCACTTGTCCACTTGTCTTAACTGACATTCTCCCGATATTCAATATGGATGAGCAGCTGACTAAAGCAAGTCGTCGATTGACACAAGTGGCCGACTTCTTAACTGGAAACAAAACAGCTACTACCCTTCCGTGGGACCCGAACTGCACCAGATTTCCTGCCAGGAAAGACGTACCAAAAAGAGAAGATGCGCCTGATGAAGCGTGAGTGACGATTCGAGCTTCTTGGAGATGCGTACTTACTTTTGACAAGCGCTTGGGTATGGGGGAAAAATGACTATGTCAGCACACAGACGTAATAATTGAGTCTCGTCAGTTGGCTAAATATTTCATAGCTAGGACGCATCAACCTTCTTACTCCAACAAGAGTGGCAAATTCTGCCAAGGAAATCAAGCTTGGCTATATAGTCTCATTGAACCTTCCACTTGACGTACCAAAGGTTCCAGCATTTGCTCGAGAAGAGTTCAAACACGAAATCAAAGCATTGAGTGAAGGAGTGGCGTATGATGATAAGTATCAGTTGAACACCCAGTCCGGAACACAATTCGATGGGTTCCGTCATATTGCTCACATGCCAACAAAAACATTCTACAATGGTGGGGGGTTCTTCTCTCTTGGATAATCTGATCGACATTTGTTAATCAGAATAGGCACTAAGGGAAAGGACATTCAAGGACCAGAACAAGATCCCCACAAGTGTGGTATCCATCACTGGGGAAAACATGGTATTGCTGGGCGAGGAATCCTGCTAGATTATTGGACCTACGCGAATGAAAAGGGGATCATATATGGTAAGACCTCGCAGTCAGACCTTCCGAGTGCATATTTGACTCCCTTTTAGACCCATATGATCACTACACAATTTCTTATTCTGAACTTGAGGCGTGTGGTAAATCTCAAGGAATTGACATCCGACCAAGCTTTCAGGGAGGCGACATCCAAGTTGGGGACCTTCTTTTCATTCGTTCAGGGTTTGTTGCGACTTATTACACTAAATCCCCCGACGCCCGGGCAGTGGCAGCCCTACGACCACATACCGGTGGTAAAGACGACGGGCAACGCTGGGCTGGTGTAAAGCAAGAAACTGCCATGCTAGATTGGCTTCACGACTGCTACTTCTCTGTTGTGGCTGGTGATGCTCCGGCGTTCGAGGCGTGGCCGAGTCAAGAGGACTACATGCTTCATGAGTATATTCTTGCTCTTTGGGGCATGCCGTTAGGAGAGATGTTCGACCTGGAAAAGTTGTCGAGCACCTGTAGAGAGCTGGAGAGGTGGAGGTTCTTTGTGACAAGCTCGCCGGCGAATTGCGTTGGTGGTGTGAGTAGCCATGGCAATGCTATGGCCTTCTTTTGAGTTCACATCGCACTGCGAAATAGTATGAAGCAATGAATTATTTCGTTCTTGCGTTCGATAGAAGTAGCCTCATAGGCTTGCTGGGTGAAGAGAGACCAAAATTCGTCGTTCAATTCCGCACGGCTGTATAAAGATGTATATTTCCTCTCCCTAGGTACCATAGTTGGGGTACTGTTGGAAAGTGACCTACTAGTCGACTAGTGCATAGGAGGGAGTCGCGGTCTGTACCGATCTTGTTACATTCAAATTTGACCTTCTGGGGTTTTGATTACATCTGTTGGCGAGCTGCGATTGAATCAAACCCTTCTGATAAAACATCTAATGCGGACAACATCAATATCAGGCGTGAACTGTAGAGCTAGTATTTACGGTAATACTACATAAATTTTGGTTCGCTCAATACTTGGTTATATACCCTAAACCGCCTCGTCCACTTTCTTGTTGGAGACCACAGGCACATCCGCCTTACCCTTCTCTTCCATTTGGTATGCCTCAGTGTTTTCATTGCGCTTAGCTCTTCTCTTATGATCAATATTGTCTCTCCAATCCTTCCCCCAGATAACGGCCGCTCCAGTAGCCAGACTACTCACGATTAGAAACCCAGCGCTAATAGTGCTGAACCAGCCCACCCCAATAGCTTCGACGGCAGGCAAAACAACGGCACTGCCTAGAGCGGCAAAAATATATCGGATAATGTAGTTTCCAGCAATGACTTCGGCGCTTTTGGATTGCATCACATCCAGACAGTACGTATTCACACTAGGGAAGCAAAAGAGTTGCGCTATTCCTTGTCCAAACATCATGATAACTGGTAGGGCGATGCCACCAAATCTTTTCTCGACACTCCAACCATATATCAGCATACAGAATGGAATAACAATACCCATGAATGGAAGGCATGAGCGAAGACGATCTTCCGGTATACGAGTACCGCGCTTCTTAGCCCATGAAATAGTAACATAATCTGCGTATCTTCCGCCACAGAATGTGCCTAGAATATAACCGCAACCTGGCGCTAGGTAAAATAATCCAGATTGCATGGGTGTGTTGAGGTTGAATCTGGGATTCAACACATAACGGATTGGTGTGAGAAGAGAGTACATGTTCCAGACCAGACTGGAGGAAGCAAGAGCAACCATGATAAGGTTGGGGTATTGATACAATTTCAGTACCCTCCAAGGATTCAGCATGGATCCCAATATTCTCGCTTTCTCGCGTAGAGGCAAGCCAACAAGTTCGTCGGCCTTTATCCGATGAGCAGTTTCTGGAAGCAGAAAATAAGCTCCCACGACGGCGACTCCCGCAAGGGCTGTTTGCAAGTAGAAAATCACACGCCAGGATCTGAAGGTAACGATGACACCTCCGATGAAAGGACCGAAGGCTGGCCCAATCAGTGTTCCAGAGAGAAAGAACCCCATAGCAGTTGCTCTCTGGGTTGGACGGTAGATATCGCCAATACAAGAAGCGCCAATTGTAAGAAAAGAGGTTCCTTCGAAGGCAGTGAGTATGCGGAAGATAAAGTAGGACGTAAGATTTGGAGATAGTGCCGTGCCGAGTGAGCAGCCTAAGAACAGGGTCGCTGTTATAATGCAAATCTGGAAGTTTATGTGAGTGGTGTTATATAAGGATGAGAAAACAAGAAGGAAAGGAACAAGGGAGGCGAACCCATCGACGGCCATATACCTGACTAAGAGGACCCCAGAACGCAGGCGAAACTCCCATAAACAACATATATAGGGCGTTGCTCAAATTGATGATTGTTCCGGTGCTTTTGTACGTGGAAGCAACTTCTGGAACAGCAGATAAAATGGTGGTGCTTGATATCGGTGCCAGGAAGCTACAGAACGATAGGAGGCAGACGATGATGATTTTCCGGGACTCAGGTAACCTGTCATACACCTCGTCCGGCACTTCATCAAAGGACGTGAATTGCTGAACCGGTGCATCTTGTGTGTGAGACACATCAGTCTGTAGACGGACAAGATTCGGGGTTTCAGTGGTATGTGGCACTGTTCTGATTGATACACTGTCGTCTTCCGGTCGTAGACAAGAGGACTTGTTGGGTATGGGATGTTCTTGGAATAGTGTTGAAGACATTGCGGCCCAAATGACACTTTCCTTTCCGCAATAATGTAGAGTAAGATCACACGGCGAAAACCAGATCTAATCTTGAGATCATCTAATAGAAATAACAAATTATAGATTCTCCCTCATAAGATGTGAGATGAAAGTAGTTCCGAGATGCTCAGCTTCCTCGGCAGGAACAACACGTCAAATCAAAAAGAAATGTAAAAGATTGTGACTCAAATAGGCCTCAACTGAAAGTGCATCAATTGTTGGCTCAGTTCGCCGACAACGGCTTTTGCTAGGAACTAGACCGATTTAGTCGTTAGTAGGAAGGACACTTCCACTCCGGTTTCTCTAGTTCCACCACCGTGATAACAGGAGAGTGGGATATCCTCCAAGTAGTATCGGAGAGCCGTTTCTGCAAAAAATCCTGCACCACAACGTGGAAGTCCGCCAAAAGTCTTAAATTCAATTGGTTATCGCGGCTTTCATCCCGAAAGTATGCGCTGATTCGTTGTTGCAAAGACTTTGCAGAATTAGCAGCACGCTCGACTGCCGCTGTTGCCGATGCCGCGGTGCAGTGACTGCGATCTTTGCACACAGAGACTGGGGGAACACGACTGACCAACAGCAGAATATCCCACTGAGAAATTTATGAGAACAATGTTCGCGGATTTAAAGTGAAGACAAACAAGAAGTACAAGTATTCCTGAATCCGATGTGAGAGAAAGAGAGATGTATGTAGTTAAGAGAGAACTATACTATCAATGATGGAGAAAATTGGCAGCATGTGGATCTTGTGAAGGCTACCCCAGCCTCCCAGACTTCAAGTTTGAGACCCCACTACCACACGTGAAATAAACTGTTTAACGATGGAATAAAAGGTTAGGTACTTAACATCATGATAGACCCATATGAGTTAAGCGACGAGAAGAATATACGGAAGAGATCTCGTGTCTGACTCATTCAACAAAACATCTTGCTATAAAAATTTTCATCTATACAAAATTCCCTAGACTGCTAGATGAACCCGGCGTTCACGCTGGCAACTCATTTAGCGGTCAACTACATCAGGAGGATTGGAAATAACAAGATGTGAAACTAAGTGTATCTGAGTATACTATTGGCCGCCAGCATAGAGATCGATTGAGATTGATGACTCTAACTGCAGACTCTGAGTTCTGCATCCTGTCATCAGCTGTGCGCAATGGAGCTGCGTCAGGAGTGGTCAATCCACTCCACATGCGTTCGATACTGGATGCGTTCTTTATATCGAGCGTGTACATACAGGCAGATAAGCTGAGGATAGTCCAGAATGCTGTGCAAAGGAAGCGAGACACACCGAAGAGGCACTCGTTGCTTCTGTGAGGGTATATCGAAAGCACTTGACTTCTGTGACTTCAAGTTACCCATTTCACAGCAACAAGAACATGTCTGAAAGTATATTCGTCATATAACAATGACAATGAGCTACCTTGTGCCATGGGAACTCCAGATATCAGTATATGCTACAACGCAGGACAGTTGGTAAAGTGACAGAAGATATAGTAAGCGGCCAACAAAGGCCAGGAATCAGTCGGTATATTGCCATACGACGCATCGTATCGAATCGAGATTTGAAAAGCTCGGATGAATAGGCACTCAGTCGATATAATAACATATCTGTTAGGAGCTACCCAAAGGTAATCTTGTCTCTTGTTAGATCTCTATACACCGTCTCTAAGGTCTGGCGTTTTCTCGCTCCTTCTTCGTCGTCGACATCAGCGGTGCGCTTTGCATGATCTTTCTCCCTTTCGAGAGCATCATCTTCGGCGGTTCGCGGTAACCAGGCACGAATTTGCCCATCAGTGTGCGAAGAGTAGATAGCGTCTGCTTGGCCTCGGATTAACAAGCCTGTAATTCGGTTTCTGACATTCCTTTCACCTGTCCTAGATCTCACCGTGGAAATGTTGGGTGCTGGAAATCTAGAGCGCTTCAAGAGTATGCCCTGGTGAAGGTTAAATACCAGTAATTCTCTCTCATTTGGGAAAAAAAGAATGTCCTGGCCTCGACCTGTTGAAGTGGTTGGTGATGTAAGAAGAGGTAGGTTTGAGATATGGCTGTTCTTCAACGTAGGGCCGAAACTAGCCAGCGTGTTGGCTCCAGTCGACGCATTCCAGACCCGAACTCGTTCGTCGTGCCCAGCTGATATTATGTACTCACCATCACCAGTCCATGTCAATCCATTGACCGGACCCTGATGGGACTTACCAGAATCACGGGATCGAGCATCCATAGCGAGGCCATTCGTGCCAGTGATCCCAATTGAATCTTCCATATCTAGGATGCCTAGTGCGGCCGAGCTTTTGCGAATATCCCAGAGCCGGACTGTGCCATCGATACCGCCACTTGCGAGTATATAGTCGATTCTTGGACTCCATGACAGCGACAGCAGCGCCCCCTGATGGCCTGCAAGGGAATGTGTGTTGGACCCAGAACGTAAGTCGACCAGTCTCACAGTTGGGTGCTGTGTGGCACAAGCTACTAGAAGATGGCTTGCAATTGGTGAAAGTGCATGAGTATATACAATAGAGCCCATGTCGAAACCTGCAGAGACTTCTTGAGTTTCAGTAGCATACACCTTTAGATGGTGGTCATAGGATGAAGACAGAAAGGCAGCCGAATCAAACGGGTAGAACGTAAGATGAGTGATGCCATACTGGTGAGCAGATGCTGTTCTGAGGGAAACATCATTACATTACATTCTGTTTGAGCGTAGCAGCATTCACTTGCCTCGTTATTGTAGCAGCTGGTCTGTGTATATAATCTGGGCCCAAACCGTCCTCTATATTCCATAATTTAATAGACGAGTCTGCACCACCCGAAACAATGCTTTTATTATTAGCACTCCAGTATCTCTAGACATAGGCACTAAGATCTTACACCTTGTTATCTACATCTATCGCAATAGCATTCACACCTGACTGATGTGCCCATGTTTTAACTTCCGATGCGGGATGGGAAGCAGCGACTTCACTGTCGTCGTTGTCATCATCGACAATGATCTCTACCTCTCCACCATCGAATCGTAGCCCCGGGCAAAATTGAAACGCATGTATAAGTCTGGAGGCCTGTAGTCTGGCAAAGGCTGTGCCGGCGAGAGCGCCAGTTGCTCGACTGAATAGAAGAGAATTCATGCATCAGGAGGGCAACTGGATTTGCCGGTCTCCCACTGACTCCCGCCCGAAACGAGACCAGGCGCGGGCGTTCCTCAGATCTACGGTAATCCAGAAAGCCCTCCCCCGCAGCGAACATCCTGACTGCGTCGAACGGGCACCAGCTCCGTCGCCAACTCAATAATCATCACGTCCCCTCAACCATCCATTTGGCCATTAATACTGAAGACGTCCAAGTGCGTCCAGCATGGCTGATAATCTCAGCCCCAGTGCCAGTCCAGGTCCCACTCCACGCAAAAGAGGACGTCCGCAGGTCACACCTTTGGAACCGTACAAAGACGAGATCGTGAAGCTCTTCCTCGATGATGATCTTCCCATCATTGACATTGCACGGAAGCTGAATTTGGAATACGGATTAGACGTGAGCGAACGTACGATATCCCGTCGGCTCACAACATGGAATGTTCCTCGAAAGAAGCAGCGGGGATTTACATCTCAAGAGTAAGAAAGTCGCTCATCCATTCCCAAGTGCCTCTCTTCGGGCGGTGTTGGTTTGTCTTCAATGTATCAATACCTACACATCGTCCTTTAGGCCATTCACTCGGACCTATTGGAGCACCGCTAATTTCTTCTTCTTATTAGAATGCGCGATCGCCTCACTTACCATTATAACAAGAATCTCAACGATGACCAGATTGCAACGGAATTGGCTCTCGAAGGCTTCGATGTCAAGTCTCGTAATTTGGGGCGACTGCGACAAAAGATGGGCCTTAGAAGAAGATCAAAGTTCCCGGAATTTAGAGAATATTCCGACGATGAAGACGAAGCATCCGCGCAGCTTGCTGCAGAGGCCGGGAGTGCTCGTCCGAAGCCGCCAGCAAAGAAACGGAAGAGGGCAAAGCCGAAACACAATGCCGCTTTGATTCCCAAAGTCTCAGCTTTTGTCGAAAAGTACATGTGCAAGTATGATGGGTCTCATGATTTCAACCACATTCGGCGCGTGGTAGGCCTTGCACATTTGATTTATACTGAAATCAATGGCAGCAAGACCCAGAATCCTGATTCTGAAGACGAGGAACTAGAGTTGGATCTGCACGTAGTCACCTTGGGAGCACTTCTGCACGATGTTGGAGACAAAAAGTATTTGGAGCCTGGTCAAGATGCGAATACACTTGTTCTATCCACTCTGCTAGGTTTTGGCGCTCCGGAGGAGTTGGCCATCAAGGTGCAACGAATTGTACTAGGCGTTTCTTATTCATCGGAAATTAAGGACCCGGCCCAGGTCCAGATTCTAATTCAGAAGTATCCTGAATTAGCAGTAGTTCAGGATGCCGATCGCCTAGATGCGATTGGAGCGATTGGCATTGGTAGAACCTTCACATTTGGTGGTGCAAAAGGAGCCAAACACATGGGGGAGACCATCGATCATTTTGATGATAAGTTGGTGAGGCTAGAAAGCATGATGAAGACCGCACCCGGCAAGCGTATGGCAAGAGAAAGGACAGAACGATTGTTAACCTTTCAGAGCTGGTGGGCCGAAGAGAAGGGAGATGCGGAAGGATTACTTCGAAAGTAGGGGTACTAGTAGTCGCACTATACGACTTGCCAAAGACGATAGTGAAGACGTGAAACTGCTTATGGAATGTGTGAGGCCATCAAGGTTGTGAGGGGCACTGTGTTGTTAGGATTTACAGTAAGCACCTCTTTGGCCCTGTCATCCTCATGCTTATTACCGCCGTGGGGAAGAATAGCGACAGGCTCACGTCAGATGTACTGCGACGACATTATGGCAAAAAAATCCTCTCCTGTCAAGAAAACTTTGCCAAACAAAACTCGCGGCCTTGTTCCTCACTTTTGCAATCATGGATGATCTTCCCACTGAACTCGTCGTTCAAATCATATCATACGTCCCCAAAACTTCGCTGCCGCAATTACGCCTGGTCTCACGACTCTTCAACAATCTCTCAATTGTCTATGTCTTTTCGCATATTCCTCAATGGCTAGACTACGAAGCCTCTCATCGCCTAGTACTGACTATCGCCCACGACGCCTACAACAGGCCGGCCGCGATGTGGAGTCCTTGGGCTACGGCGCCAGATGAACCTTGTGACAACATCTTCCTTGGGATTGTGTGGAAAGTTTTGGTTGGTACCAATGTGCCAGGAAGTAATCGTGAAGTGGTTGCTTTGACGGCGTGGAATTTCGCGGCGCTGAGTGGGCGAGAAGACATGGACGAGAAAAGGTTAAGGACTGGGCAGAATCGCTTTTGGATGCACAGATCTTATGCCAAAGGCATTGAAGAGGTCTCGACAAAACCGTGTATAGGCGTGGTAAAGAGTGTCGAGATGGTCGGGATGCTCGAGGTGGATTGTATGGACAGTGGATCGTAACTCCGAGAAATCGAGTCCGGTACAGTTTTATGGTTATATCAATGCCAGCCTAGAGTCAACGTGGTTGATTTTGTGGAGCTATTGAGGCAAACTCTTACATGGTTGATGTCAATACTGGACAAAAGTGCACAACTTGTGTCGACGCTGGTCCGCATAGATGAGGGATAGTTGTACAGCGGCCATGGATTCACGGTTGGATGCTGACACCCTTTTGGTAAAGCCGACTTTCAGAACTTCATAACTCTGTCCTAGCAAGTCGTAGGTATTTCGAGCGCTCGCTCTTAACGCAATGTAACGACAATGCAAATCATTTTTCTGATAAGAGATCAGTTATGGAACTTGAAACTTATGCGATTTCGACATCGAGAAGCAAATGCAGGGTTTATTCGCCATTATTTTCGTGGGCCTGTGACCTCTCTTATCAATCTTCCCAAAGCAGACCATATGCATGAATTTTTACTTTCGTAATTTCCCAGGATCGCAATCCGCTTTGCCAAACGGGCAAAATTAAACGAAAAGCTTCATTCGAATTACCAGTATCTCTGCAGGTCTGGAGAATACAATGGACTATCAAACATCATCCACGCAGCGCTAGGTATTTCAGTATACATGTCGTATTGACATCAGAAACCTCAAATATCGAAAAGTCGTACACAGCTGAAGTCGTGATTAGCTGTCATTGCGCTCATCCGTGCCTCCCCGGTAAGTTCCAACCCTCCTGGGGTCCAAAGATCTGCGAGCCAATTATTGATATATTGGTACCGAATCCAGGGATGAGTACCAAGCCAAGATGAGCAAGCCAGAACGCCATGTTGACGCCTCGGAAGCGAAAAAAGCTGCAAGTTTGTTTTTGGGACGGGGTTTTCATGGTTGTCCAGCTTCAGTGAACTTCTATTTTACCAGCTGGGGAACGATTCTCAAGCTGCCGAGGACTTCAAAGCCAATATCAGATAATAGACCGTTTACTCATAAGAGTACTCAGGTGTTTTTTGAAGATACTGAAAGCGGACGGACGGTACCAAGCTTCAGCTGCCACGAGGACTTGATCTCATCATTTCGCCAACCCATGGGCCCATGGTTGGGGTTTGCTTCAGCAGCTGCACAGGCCGTGACGCCCCTGAAAGTTCCATTTGGTAAGGAAGATCTTGATCCAGATCGAGAAGGACCATGTTTCCCACAACCACCTTGTTCGTCAACGAGGCTCTGCACGGATTGAATCAGATGGTATCCACCCCGAGATATAAGACCCATGTTCCTCCTCTGGCTCATCTCGGTGCCACCACAAAAGCACCGCTCGACGCTCTTGGAGCGACCTTTCGACGAAGGACCCTCTACTTGCCAATTTTCTTCTTCTGTACGACTACGATTTTGTGGCAGCGTCTTCCGCTTCTCAGCTAATCATGAAACTTTCACAATTGTCCTTCGTTATTGGGTTTACCTCATTCGCTGTCGCGCAAAATCAGACAGAGCTCGTCTCCCAGTTGCCAAAATGTGCCTACGACTGTCTCTATGAAGCGGGCCAGTCATCGGGATGCTTAGATGCTACAAACTTCTCATGTTTCTGTGGCTCAAACAAAGAAGCTATTGTAAAAAGTGCTGTGCCCTGCATAGGTAAATCGTGTAATACGGTGCAAGCCTTAGGTGAGTGTACCTCCAGAATATCATATACGCCTTGAGCTAAGGATGTATTAGATACACAGAGAATTGCTGCTCAAATCTGTCAGGCTGAGACGCCATACATAACATCTGTTGTATTATCGATAGCCAGTAGTTCAGCTGCGGCAGCATCTTCCATGGCTCGACTTTCTTCATCTTCCACATCGCAAATGTCTGTCTCAACAACATCATCACTATCGTCAACAGCAACATCATCAAGCACTCCTACTTCAGTAAACACCGGTGGTTCACAAACTACTACATCATCCGCAGCAGCTCAGACAAGTAACTCTGGTTCACGGCTAGACGCTGTTGGAAAAGTGGCTGGCATTGCGATTCTTGCTGCTTTGGCCATATGATCTGGTCAATACAGGTCTTACTGTAAATTTTTGTTTGAAGCGTGCAGCACTCGCGCTTGTGTATAGTTGCGTCCCACGCACTGTCAGCTGGCGTGAGCGAGACGATATGAGATCACCTTTAGCAAAAGGAGGCGGCATTTGAGCAGCGATATAGGGGCGCGCCAAACAAGGAGGAACTTTTCGCATTCCACGGAGTTATGGCGCAGCATGGGTCTGGAGGATAATCTGTCTCATTCATAACATACATCGGCGTACTTTTATTGTCACGTGGGGCTGCTATACCCTATACACTATACAGAAAACAACCGTTTAATACACATATATATCGGCCTAGAACTCGACCGGTGATACTTAGGCCAGAGAGCACATCTTGAGCACATTTTCCTGCTTTCTCCTAAAAGATTTTTATGACAGACTCGTGCTAATATTAATTCGCTGACCAAGACCATATAAACCAGAGGACGGACGAAGTGGTCGACCTAGTGAAACACTCATATAGTAATGCATCAGAAGCACTGTTTTTCATCTTTCCAAACCCTATCTCGACAGGTTTTTCGTCTTCTTGCTTTCTACCTCATACTTGTCGTCCTCGCTCGTCCATTTTGAAGTTAATATTTTACAACGTCAATAACCTCTACTCTCTTTAACACACCAGATGTTTCGAGTTGTTTGAAGCCTTGCTGATACCGTTGTTAAGCAATATGCATGGGCTTCAAAGTAAGCAAGGCGGTTGAGTATCCGCAAGTTCATAGTCTTGTGCCAAATAAGATTATATATTCTACGATGTAAACATGGTACTGATATTGAATGAAATGGTATATAAAGTACAACATCCAGCAATTCTAAATGCACCGTCAAATCGCAGTGTACAAATCCATATAAGAAGATGTTTGGTAATCTCCTTCCTTTGGGGTATCCTTTCTTGGTCTATGTCTGTAATACCTTCTCGTCTCCAAAGGTAGCATCACCACAAAATACCCTCCGGATATTTCCCCAACGCCGGCGCCTCGCTACCGGTAAACTCATGATGCAATTCGTCCAGCGCCGCAAAATGGGCCGCAAATTCTAGCCCCTTCTTATTCTCTGCCTCGATTCTTCTCCAATCCCACTCAGTACTCTTTGAGTCAACAAGTACTGCGCTGGTATCAATCTCCTCCACGACATCTGGGGTGGATTCTCCAGAGGGTCCCGACATAGTCGCCCAACCACCTGGCTTCTCTGGCAAAATAGACGAAGCTTGGAGAACTACCTCGGGATGGACTGTCAACCTCCCAAGCTTCATAACATATTTGCTGATTGCACTGGCGAAGATCGATTTCTCATCCACCTCTTTCGAACGTATCTTCCCGTCGCCCCTGACATGCTTGTAGCCCTTACTTCCGAACCAAGTTCTATCACCCAGTATGTAAGCTTTCGGCTTAACCGTGCCCTTCTTGACGAAGTGCGTAACGACATAAATCCACTTCCTGTCCCAACACAGAATGCGGGACCACATCTCATAGGGTTCAAAAATGCCAATCTCCCGCTTGAAACTGCACATAACGCTTCCAAGCATAATAGACCATCTTCCGGAGAACGGCTTCCCATCTTTATCCAACACCAATTTCGCCTCCTTATTGTGTTGCAATGCTGCGATCCCAGGCTGAAGAAGGGCGCAGATTATATGACTTCGAGTGATATCAAGATCAGAAAAGTAGGTGGAGTTGGATTTATGAAGGTTGTAATCGCATTCGTATAATGGTGACCGCGAAGTCGTAATCACTGGTAAGAACAAGCTCGACGGCCCTCTCTCAGGTCCAATTTCCGGCTTACTAAATAGACAGTGTCGAAGAATCGCTGCCCAAACGCGGTACTGTACGGAACGTGTCAATATGTTATGATTGCGCGTGGAAGAGTTGACTTACATGCCAGAAAAACGGAACATTCTTGATATTTGCAATTATGAATAATACAGCAGCTATTCTTCTATACTTTCCAGGTCCAGTAACGGTCTTCAGGAGAATATCGCGTAATCCGACACGAGATGCGCCTACGCCCAGTACGAGTGATGTAGTGAACAGAATTGGCTTCAAAGGAAGCCTTGTTGCAGACGCCATCTTGAACTAGATGTTAAAGAAGAACCGATATGAATGAGAGAACATGGGACAGAAGCCCGGAAGAAAGAGATGTTGTAATGTTGAACTCGTAAGTCAGCTCCTGACGTTTGTGTATGATCCACAGCCGAGGCTCGGAGTTTTAGAGGTCCGAACGGAGCTCGTTCCCACGTGCAAACTTCAACGATCAAACTGTTGAAGTCAACTCTGCTAGGCCACAGACGTAACATTATATTTGAATTGATATTATTCTGATGACTAGCTCACTGTTACTCTTGGAGTGTGATAAAATGCACGATGAGAAAGTGGCAAAATTTGACCTAGATGTTTGGACATTGAAGGCGTTTGAAATATGATTTGTGATCTACAGGATGTTGTTTTCCTCTTACTTTAAGATAACTTTTACTTATGTCCCTAGGCCAAAATAACCTCCCAGTCTCAACTATTCGGTCGGCAGAAACATCACATAACTGCATGGTTCAATTTTATTTGTTGCTGATGTTAACCTATATTGATGTGGTATATGGAAAAGTCTACCTTGCAATCACCTTTGTTCCTAACAAGAAGGAGGAAATAATACATGGGCTATAACCACACGGACTTCTCAATTAAGACAATCCGGAAACATTTATATTGCTTCTGCTTGTGTTCTGAGAAAATAGCCAACACATGTTGTCCTCCTCGCAATTGACGACAACTGGCGCTCGGAAGACAATTGTTTCCCCTTTCAATCGAGGACACATTATATTCCTCATGCAAGCTTCAGGCAATTTATGGGATTTAAATATTTCACTAATTTATTTGAGATTGGAAACGCCAGTCTACCCGCAAGTGAAATACAAATTGAAACTTGGTCGACTACTTCGAATATTATTATTATGTCTTGCCTCCTATTGTGGTCCTCCTAACCGTTTGAAGGATCCTTGGTCATCCTACATCATAACTAGGTGATGGCGAAAAGAGACTAATAATTTCTGATTGTCAGTAGTCGTATGAGGCTAGAGCATGAGTCTATATGTTTACCTGACATGTTGCTTACAAGTAAGTATTCATGAAAAACATGCTTTAAGCTGGCTCTAATTGGCGGAACACGAACTTATATTTCGTCATTGTCGGCAAATCTTGTGGAACGTATTTTGTCTGAAGTAAATTCTCGACTTGAAACATACTCAAAATAATAACATTGATCCACGCTTTTCCTAGCCCCTTGATTTTTACACGCCACATATCCAGAGCTCATAATATACATGGTAATACATCATACAACTGGGTATGTCCTCTGTTACCTCAATCTGCTTTGGATGCACGTCTTGTTTCATTGACTCTGGCATTCAATATACACCCTGTTCTTCTCGCGTCCTGACTATTGTACAAGTCTTGAAACTTCCATAAATCTTCTGAGACGGAGCATACCGGTTCGCCGACGGTATCATACGTTCGTGGAATTTCGGTTGCCGGTAATTTGAAATCTTCATTAATTCTCAAGCCGGCGCCTAACAGAACGGTGGTAGTGACGGTGATATTTACTCACGCCAAAGCGTAACAAGTCCTCCAATCTTCGTCGGGATCAAGGCCCTGAATCTGAAACTCCTGACTGTGTTCGAGATAGTCATAAAATCCGGACTTGCAGGTATGGCATATGCTTTCGAAGCTTATTGTTGAAGGATGGGGAGAGCCCAACAAGTTCATGTTCGCAGACAGCCTCAGTCGCTTGAATCTTCCAGAAATGCTGTCCTTCTCCGCTGTTCACGCGGAGAGCTCTCTACAAAGTATCTTCGTTCTACAAAGATGCCCTGCTGGTGACCGGGCCCTGATTCCTCATCTTCCACGGAGTGTTCGCGTTGAACCACAAGATCATTATGAGGAATTTGAGTGTGGAGTTCCGCAGTTCTAAACGAAGCACTGCTGTTTGATGGCGGCAGAGGAAATTGCTGCCGGAAATCGCGTCCTCGGGATGATTCTCCTTCCACTTCAGAAACATGTATGGATGGCAGCTTAGACTTTATGCTGGGTGCCAGTTGAGGGGTGTTTGTGTTTTCTGGTAACTGCGAATATATCCTCACGCGGTTTTCGGCTTCAAGTGTGCGAGCTCTTTCCTCTTCAGAAGGATGTCGTGTAATACTCGGTAGGCGCTGAAATTCGAGACTCTGATCTGGTGTACTCGCTTCTCGTCGCGCGGCTCTCCTCTGTATGACCATTGTTCGAATACCACAGACGCTTGTAACCAGACCCCAATATTGTCGCCAGGACTTCGTTGTTCCAAACACAAGGAATGCGACAAGGCTCGCGGTGACCCCAGGAATAAAGAACAGAATATCCGCTATCGCGCCGGATGTTGCCAGATTCGGTTTACCTTCTGCTGCTAAGGAAGTGTTGGTGCGGAGCTGAACTAGATTGAAAACAATGATGGCAACTTCAAAAATCCTGGCATATGTCAGTGACAGAAACTCTGGGGGTAAGGTCGTTTTCAGTACAATAAGATGAGGAACCCAATAGTGAAACGAGTTATAAGTGCTCTATCATATATTGATCTTCGGGATTCTTCAGCCGCAGAAGATTGGGTTGTTCCTGGGGTGCTAATATTAGGCGCTCTTGATCCTTTCGAGCCCCCAGAAGCCCACCAAGCTCCCCTGTTTCTAGAACCTGCCACCAGACGCCTTGTCTTAACATATTTATACAGAGTCAAGAGCAGGCAAACTGTTCCTGCCAGCATACTAAAGAGCACTCCAAAATTTAGTAGATACTTTCGATTGAGATAGTCTTTTACTCACAGGTAAAATTAGAGACGATAAAGAATAGCGGAACGCTATCGAGGATTGGCCTGACTTGCATGAGGCCTATAGTTACAAGTGGAAAAATTACAGTGAAGATTTTAGATACGATTGGCATGTGGCTGTTCCAGATCAAAAAGCTGTTGACTCGGACATTCCACTTTTGAAAGCAAGCTGTCAGCATAACTCCATCGTCTAGAAGTGGTATCGAGGGGCCATTCGTCTTCGAATCTGTAATAACTTACCGCGCCTATGACTAAGGTTACAGCCCTAAGATAAATTA
The DNA here is from genome assembly GCF_000409485.1 of Glarea lozoyensis ATCC 20868. Classification (NCBI taxonomy): domain Eukaryota; kingdom Fungi; phylum Ascomycota; class Leotiomycetes; order Helotiales; family Helotiaceae; genus Glarea; species Glarea lozoyensis. The sequence continues at coordinate 1,234,113 of NW_007361000.1, forward strand.
GAAAGCAATTGAAAGTGGAAGAACCGCACCATACCAGAATAATATATTCAATGCCATTGCATTATAACAAAAGAATTCTATTGTGGGAGCTTCAGTTTAGACAGATTCAAGCAGAATGGGCTCATACGTACGAATGTAGAAAAGAATCACATCTGTTTTCTCAGCAGCTCCGCCAAAGGCAAGTCCTGGGTGACTCAAACTTTTGACAGCTTGGTCAAACTGCGCGTGCTTGATAATTGACCAATCAACCGCATAATGTATTTGCTGAATAAAAGATCCTAACGTCGCGATTGATGTGAAGCTTGAAAAGATCATCACATCTGCGATGTCAGCTTTCCTTCATATTATGTCCGTGGAACGACCTACAAGTAAATCTTTCTCCGTAGGCCCAAAGCAGTAACGTTAATAAGGTGCTCGAAATCAAACATATCAATGAGTAGGTAAGTACAACTGCTGATATCGCAACCGCCTCCGAGGGGATACCACCCATTTAGGCAGGGTTAGGTAGTCTTCTGTGAGCAATGTTTCCCTAGTTCCAGCGCGCTGGTTTTGCAATGAGATTTACCATTTCTCTAACTCCATGTTGCTGATGATGAGATAGGTCGAGCATGGGTGCTGAAGTTGAAGAAGAAGACAAGACAAGAGTGAGATCACCCTCAAGGTATATGGCCAGTTGAGAGCCTATGCTTCCCTCCCAGATCCAAGTTCGCTACCCGGATCGGTGGCTAGGACATGGATAAAACCATTGGGCTGGGGAGGCGATTTCAAGCTTCGGTGCAGAAACAGACAGCAATGCATGATATCGAACCTGGCACCCGGTTCTGGTGGCCACAAAGAATGCCACTACGAGTAAGGAGAATTACGAAGTACTTCGAAGTAGAACATCGGCGGAGAACAATCCACTGCAACGGACACCAATGATTGGGGGGGGGGTTCTGAATGAATGGCCCTGAATTACCTCTCACCCCGTTTGAGATGTGGACTAGTCAGTATAGTCGGCCATTTGGAAGGCTGTATCGCTGGATGGATTCCGTCCGAAACACACCCTGTCTCCACGTGTTTTTGTGGCAGCGTACTTGCACAGGTTGATACAAGTTTGCCTTCGATTTTTACTGTGCGTAAGTCTGTTCGCACTCCGCCGCCGCCGTTCGCCAGCTTTTCCTCCAACCACCTCGGGCTGACGGGCCCTAAATTCTAAAAGACGGGCAACAAGGATTTGACAGATGCTATGGACATACGCCAATTTGGGAAGCTCATAGTGCAGTTCAATGTTAACTGTGGAGGGCCTGCGTTGCGTAGCGTCATGGCCGTACCGGCGTGCTGCACATCGGCCAGAGAATTTTCAGATCTCTACCCACACGGAATGCTTCCTGGCGAGTCTCGATCGCTGGGAAATATGATCATTAATATACAACCAGGGGCTACCCGGTGATGAGCATAAATTGTCCGCCAACTGACGCGCAACAACAAAGACAGACTATGGTTTCGACCACAATGTGGAGTAGGGAGGACCCTAGAAACTTTGCCTTACAGTAGTCTGTTTGGGACAGTACTCCGTACAGTAGTGCAAGCTGGGTATTTAGCGCGTGAGAAAAACGCACCAGTTACGAAGTATACATAAATGTCTTGCCCTTTCTTACAGCGACTCGTTGCGTTCCGGGAGGACAATTTCGTTTTCCAAACCGTCGAGTGATGTTGATACCTAAGAAGGTACCACCTGCTCGAAAAGGGGCTCAAAACGGGGGCGCTATGCCATCTCACGTGACCAACAAGCCAACGATCTTAGCGCACTGACCTCTCTTGGGGAATCATGGTGACTGCCTGAAGGACAAAATAAGTGGCAGTCACCTACCCGTAAATCTTAGACTAAACAATAATTCCACTTCGAATAGACCTTAAAGTCTCATTTACTTAAAACGGTTGACGAAATAGGGATAATGTTCTAAGTTAAACCACTAAATCACGATATTTCGTCAACTTAGTTAAAGAACTATTCTGGTTCGATTGCCACTTATTTTGTCCTCCGCGAGGCGCGCTGACCTCAACATTTCTCTTCGCCATGAGAGGGTTCTTGGGGAGTCATGGTGACTGCCTACCTAATATCATGGTATTCGTTCGTGTCTGGCGCTGCTCTACATTGCAATAGAGCACCGCTGCTCCGTTTGATGACGGTGCTGATACATCGAGACTTAGCAAGCATCCTTTGAGTGATGATTGCACGAGTTCCTCTACTTCTCCTGTCCACCGTCCAAATATCTCTCCTTCTTCCTTCACAATAAGAGCGTCAACTACCAACTTTGAAGTCAAAATCCCCTTCTATGTCAGGTATCTCGCTGGTTTATAATGCGTGAGTCCATGGAAATTGCTAGCGCGAAACCAAAAAGAAATTTTTGGGTCCGTAGCTTAAAGGATTGCAAGAAATGAAGTCAAGCACTTGTAGGTCTGTGTTTCACTTGCAGCTTTACTTAACACTGTTGCAGTGTAGCGGGTAGTCCATGCTGATGTTTATTAGCCAATAGTTCTTTGTTCGAAACACTGTTCAACGAATTCCGCTTCTTGTCCTAGCAGATATCCAAAAAATACTAAGGCTCCATTCTGAGGTCTAAAACCTCCAATGCTCAATTGTAACGATAACATAAGGCTTAGAATACCGCAAGTTGATGTGTCATCGAAAACCTCTGCAACATGTCGTGCTACAATGAGCACAGCACCACTAGATATTGTCTCGTTGAAAAGGCAGCATTATATGCTCATTGCTTCAAGAAGCGGTCTGAATTGATGATACTGACTTAATCTTTTTTCCCAGCACCGTCCATAGGGACCACGACATCTTCAACTGGAGGTGTCCCGGGGGCAGATATTGCTAAAACCCTACTTCTCTTGTTGAACTCATCGAACACCCCCCAGTCTCCAATCTGCTCCTCGAAGAACTGATCCATATCGATACCATCTCGCTCTGCTTCTTCGGCGATTCTCAGGTGCATTCCAGGAATGAATTTCAAAATATAGAAAAGGGCGCACGAGACAAGAAAAGAATAAGCCGAAATAGCTGTGATCTCAGCGAACTGCCGTCCAACTTGAATGCCAACGCCATCTAGAATGGTAGAAGTTTGGAGTTAGGCAGGTTCATTTCCGGCATAGACTTGGACAGGATAGACCTACCGATGGCTCCTGAAGCAATTGTTACTCCATCTAAAGCAGAAACTGATATTGGTCAGCACCTGATCTTCCCACGGCAATCATGTTACTCACTTTTCGATGTAGCAAAAAGACCGGTTAAGAAACTTCCCACCATTCCGCCAATTCCATGAAGTTTGAAGACGTCCATTCCCTTGTCAATATGCATCCAATCGTTAAGATTTTGAAGTAAAGCGCAAACCACAGCCGTGATGAAACCAATGACTGCCGCAAGCCATGGTTCGACGTAACCTGCTGCTGGCGTGATACCCACTAGGCCTGCAATAGCGCCTTCACATGCTCCTACGACGCTGAATTTGCGACCATGCTTGATGTAATCGACCATCACCCATCCCAGGACGCCCGTTGAAGCTGCTGTGTTGGTATTGAAGGCGGCGACCATCGCTCTCACAGATGCATTCAAAGCACTTCCTCCATTAAACCCGAACCACCCAAACCATATCAAGACAGTCCCAAGAAATACAAGTGTAGTATTGTGAGGACGTCCGTGGCTTGGATCGCCTACGTGCTTACGTTTTCCAAGGACGAATGCCTGTGTGCAAAGGTTAGCCCGCAAACGACATACTTCCATCTTCTCCAATCCCATTCCACACGAAGGTCAGGTGGATACTCACGTATGCGAGAGCAGACCACCCCGAAGCTGTGACAGTTAACAAAGATGACACTTGACACCACCTAGGCATGAGAAGGATACTTGCCGATGTGCACAGGGCCACCCCCAGCGAAGTCAAGGGACGGCAATTTGAAGAGCCAGCCATTCGGGTTCCAAGTCCAACATGCGATAGGACAATAGACGATGGTTGCCCAGAAAAACCCAAAAACCAAACTAGGAACAATCCTGCCTCTCTCGAAAGCCCCACCAACGACTATCTGAACAGTACAAGCACTGCACTGTGATTAGTTCCTAGTCCCATTAAAATTCGCAGCAGACTTACCAGAAGAGTAGCTGATAAAGACAGAAAACAATTTCAGGAATAACAGCACTCCCTGGACTTGGCGCGGCCATAACATTCTTCAACCCGAAATTTGCCATGTCGCCGATGAACGGTCCGGCAGTTCTAGAATATGCAAGTGTATAGCCCCAGAACATCCATTGAAAAGTCGTGACCGCCGCCACCATCAAGCTTTGGAAGAGCAAGGTAAGTGCGGACTTGCGACGAGCAAGACCTCCATAAAGAAGACCAATTCCAGGGATGATTAGCCAGACTATGAAGCCACAGAAGACGAGGTAAGTGTAATGGTATTCGAGTCCAACATAAGGCGCGTTTACGTCAATCTCCAGAGGATTGCCTCCACTGGGTATTGACTCATTGAAAACAGGCTAAACAAAATGCAAGTCAGCTTCGTACACTCAGAAGTTGGACACAAAAAATATCCTTACTGCACTCATTCTGACGACCTAGATGTTTGTACGACTAGCAGCTTGACGTCCGTCCTGAACTTCGAAGACGTGACAAGCTCAGGCACCAGGGGAACCAGATTCTTATACGTCCATAGGTCGCCATGTTATTGGATGTAAATGGTATGGTTTCTATCATGGTTCTATCAATAGCATGTGGAAAGGAAAGCCAATTATCTCTCCGTATAGCTTATCAAAGTTCCCGCGCTGTGCCGTTATATCTACCAATACGTAAGTAGTGCAACCGAAATTGTTAAAAGGTTCATATACCGTGGTGAGTAGCCTTCATGAGGTGTGGTTGATAGCTGATAAGGACCTTGGCGAAAGGGGACTTGATGACCACTTTGGGAATCCCACTCTTAGCGAAAGGTGACTTAGCTTGCGGTCGACAGAATAAGTGGCAGTCAAAGCACGATATTTCTTCGATTAAGTTGACAAAATATCGGTATTTAGTGGATTAACCTAGAACAATATAACTTATTTCGTCAATTATTTTAAGTAAATAAGACTTCTTAAGCTCTGTTCGAAATCGACTTATTAAGCCCTAAAATGAGTAGGTAGGTAACTGACACTTATTTTGTCCTCCGCGAGCTTAGTTGAGCCTATGATGAATACGATATTTACTTAATCTATTTGACACTCTGCGTATTGTTTGTTGATTTTTAGGAAAAGAAGCAAGATCCTGTAGCTTGCCAATAAGTAAGATCGTAACTATTTCACTAATTAGTTAGCCATGAGCTGAGATCATACTAATACTTTATCTTGTCCTCCGGGAGGCGAGGCACTTGCTGCAATCAATCCATATAAAAATTTCGTTGTGGACAATTACACTTTTACTGGAAATAGAATATACAGATAAGCCGATCTATATCTTTTAAGCAAAATAAGAGGTTGCAAGACACACGTAATTATATGGCGGGTTGTCTTCAGTGCAAAGATTTTACCTTGTATTATTTCTTTCTCATGCTGAGATATTTGCTACCATGAAAGTGCTACTCGAATAAGTCGTTTTGATTCAACCACCAAGCATTCTGATATTGGAAGCTGCACAAGATTATTAGCCACAGAATCGACAGTGACATCAGTCATAAAACAAGGTTTTGTTTGGGGAGTGGATTAGAGGGTTGTTAATTGTCAGTCTTGCTAGATTCTGCGAAATTTTGGAAAACACACCATGTTTTGCTTCTCTTTCATCGATGGATGACTCGAGAACGTACCTATGGAGCCTGTATATCATCTTCTGATCGGGTAGATGTTCTTATGACGATCCCAGCTGCTGTCCGGAAGAATATATAGTTTAAATTGGACCAGCCTTTTGCACAACATGAGGATTTACATAGAGACTTCTATTGGCGGCGGTTGCTTGAGGTCTCACGTCTTGGTGTTGTTCGGTGCTTGGATTCGTATGTTAATATGAAACCTGAACCGTTATCGTGTACACCAAACAGATATTCTCGGCTTTGTAAGTATTACTAGGATTGCCAGGATTATACTCTCACTGAGACATATTGTTGTATACCACAATCTATCGGCGGATGAAAAACGAATCTTGCCTATTCTTATGCTTTTCGGAGCTAACGAGCTAAGTACTACATGATTTGTGCATTTATTTTGTGCCTTGGCCTGGATGGAAACTTCGTTGCTCTTCTTAACAGAGAATTTACCAAATTTTATCTGACTTGAAGGTTACTTGCCTCATAAGTTGAAGGTATTGGCGACAAGGACCAATGACAATACAAAATCAAATGAGCAGCGATTGTTGGAGTGGTCATTCTGCGCAAAGATCGACTTTGTCAGGCCATATATGGAAACAATAGTTGGAGTAATCTTTCAGCTTCAAATATGAGCTTACTTGCTGAAAGCATTGTTTTATCTCTCTTATGGTAGCTTATGCAGTCACTAGCTGTCATACTTATCTGCTTACTGCCCTATATATACACTGACGCGGCTTTGTACTACCTGTTAAGCCCGTAAGGTCTTTTGTCCACGTGGTAATTGTCCTTGTGTCACTGAATTTATGTGTGATTGTTGCTAATTTGGGGTTCTGGAATTCTCGGTTTCCAAGGCATTTATTCAAGACACATTTGTGCGGGGAAATACAATTTTATTTCAAGAACATAATCGATAGTCTTGCGTGTCACTCAGGACACCCATACAGATAATACCATTGTTACTTGGAAATCATCAAGCCTTATCAATGCGAAGAGACACTAAGCGAGCGACCCCCTCATCGGGAAGGCATGCCACGTTGTGAGAGTAACACAACATAACACAACATAACATCCGTCTAGCATACACAAGATAGTCAGCTTCACAAATCCTTCTTTGTCTTAGAACTCAGCACAAACAGAGCCATACCTTATGCTTCTATTTGGCCCAATAACAAGAAGGTGTTCACCGCTTCGCTTTTTGCTTGAGGTTACAAGTGTTACCTATCTAGGTATATCATTATGGTCACGTGCGAAAGGCCGAGAGCTTGGCTCAGTAGGACATGAAATGCTATTTTGAGAATCTTTGTTACGAGGCAAGATTTCTTCTGACGCCGGGGTGGATTCGATAGATCAGTCGACCAATTTGCTACGACAAGGATTCGTCGAGGGACATTGCATCGCCCCCAAATGCCGTTCCACCCAAGTAGAAAGTTTCGGGTTGGGGGTATATTGGCATATATTGAAGGATTATTTGACACCATTATCACATAGAAAACAAATGCAAAAAATACGAAGAATGCATTTTGTAAGAGATGGGCCTAAAAGGCGAGATCAATATTGTAAAAGCAACCAGGTTCTTTGTGAACAGGAAAGAGAAAAAATGTAAAATGAGCTGTGCTTCCATCCATGCCGCAAATCAACAGCAAAAGCATCTAGTAAATGCAAAATAAGAAAAACTCTGACAGTTCATAAGAATCTCCAACATGCGGGGTAATAAATTCCCGAAAAGAACCCCCAGTACGTGCTGCCATCCAGTCAGCATCCTCTACATTCTAATCCGCGGCTGTGCCACTATCGTACATGTCATTCAATCATAAATCCCAGCCGAGTGTGGCCTCAATTCCTGGGACATGTGGTCAGGTTTGATGATCCAGGACAACATTGGTATGGTCAAGTTGTCGGTTTTGCACCTCCATTGCAACAACTTCGAGCGTTGAAGCCAAAATTGCTCGGCGACATCTTAATTGGACTGAGCAATCTACAGCATCAAGATTGTTAATGTCGCGTGCTGGTGGACCTTGCTGGCTCGGTCTCGTCAACGTAAAAATATTCTGCAGTTCCTGTTCCGACGAACACGTCTGGATCCCCACTCGATAGCCATTGCTGATCGTCTGCAGCTGCTACATAACTATAGTCATGAGAGCCATCGGCCGTGCTGTATCCTATATGATCGTTTTGGTAATATCCAGAAGTGACTGGATAAAAGTCCGATCCCGAGTTTCCTGTCGTGGTCTGATAGCTGTTGGAATTGCCTGAATAGTATCTATCGTTGTGTCTTGAGGTTGAAGTGGCGGAGTGATAGCCTTGAGCCGTAATGTACATACTCTGGCTCTCTGTTCCTGTCGTTGTAGTATGGTCGTCGTAATAATGCTGAGAAGCAAAATCTGAAGGCTCACTTGCCCGATTCATCTGGTTCGTCCGATGACTATTTCTATCGTTGCCTTCGAACTTCATATCATGGTCAGGTGGAGGTGGGGTTGGGCTATAATTGGAAAATTAGCTTTGCTTTCATCACCTCGAAAGTTAGGGGATCTGACCTTGAACTTTGATATGTGCATACCGGCGGCGGATACCTCCTCGCACAATTGGAGCATGGCCGATCTTTGGCTTGATTGCACTTTTGTTTTCGCCGTCTACATTCCGTGCAAGATGTAAAGGTTCTCTGTCGTGGCCGAAGACTTCCAGATAGTGAGCCATGCATCGTATCGGACATAACCGTTTGGGCGACTTTATTCTATTGTGGCGGGTTGACAGTTTGAAACAAGAAGTTTGGTGATTGTCTTCACACGCATTAAATGACGATCAACCTCATTCATTAATAGTCCAAGTCCATGAGACTCAAGCTGAGGCACATTCTTAAGACTGCCCAATGAGATGCTAGAAAAACAGCCATTTGTGCCACAGCTTAGAGCTGAGTCGTTGTCTAAACGATACGAGTGATTTGGGGAAAGAAATCGGTTCATTCTGCGGGTATTTTCAAGAGAAGGATTTAGGTCCTGCCCTACACCTCGGTACACTTGTTGATTTCTGGTCGTGTAGTGAACCATTCCTCTTGAGGTACCCTTGTAAGACCAGCCGGCATGCTCGCATCGTTAGGCAGTGATTAAGAAGCCACAGCTGTCCCTGCTTAGTTGGCGTTTCTGAGTACCGGATCCATTCAGGTCCCAGGGCTGAACCATTTAGAGTTTAGATTATGTACCAAATATGGACAATTGCGGAATCCCAGCTCGTCCACGGCTGACCACAGTTGTCACGCATGTCAGTTCTGAGAAACATCCACTACTTGGCAAGGCTCCAATTGCCTAGGTTCCTCATGTCTATAATATAAGCGAGCGTCGATGTCACTAGGTATAGGGCGTTGCCGGGCACCACCGTGCTGCTTTTGTAATGATTTCGAACATCATATTGCTGTCGTTGCAGTTGCTAGTCAAGTGAATCTCCTCATTACCAATCCAATGACACGAATGGTCTTTGTCATCCAATACTCTAATTCCGTCACAAAAGTAGGGCCCTATCTGCACCTGCCCCATGTGGCTGTGCAGGTGTCGAACACGAGGCTGAAGACGATTGCCAAATAGACAGAATTACTAGAGATAGACCTGATAGTGCTTTGTGGGCACATGAGTTCAAGCATCAAAAACCATATGATTAGCCTGATACTGCTACTAACAAGCCCATTGGGAAGATTTGACTAACATCTTGAGAAGCGAAGTGCCAATACTCATAGATCGATTGATTAATATTTCTAGATTATTATCATCAATGACATCGCGGACTTCTGTGTGGTGCGTCACAAATGCTCCATAGTATACCAGTGGAGCCCGTTCAACCAAATGGTCACCAGGGTGGCTGCATGATCGACCGTGAGCTTGGCCCCTTTTGTCGAATACATATGATGCTACAACATCCTCTGACTTGAAAATCATCTGCTTCATTTAAGTGTTCATTGCCCACAAGGACCAGCTTTTGGAAGTGAGGCGATTGTTTAGCACCCTAGTAGTTTCTCCGTCAAATTAGAACGATGCATCAACTTCTGCTGCTAAGAACTGGAGGATCAAAGGTAGCGATTTGTGAAACTGATCATAAGTGCTTCGATGGAAAGTTCTGATCGAAGTGCCGTAAGCGGTGATGTGAGTGTGTGGCATGTTTCTATGCTAAATAATAATAACGGCCGTAGATGATAGTAGATTTGGACGAACCCTGCAGTACTAATGCCAATAACATGGTAGCAGCCCCCCCAACTGACTATCGTAACCATGCTCCAATTCTGTAGCCTCAACGGGGAAACGAAAATCATATCAACTAAATTCTCCAATTTGGGCAATAGTCTACATGAAACATGCTTGATTGGCGATTGTAAATCCGGTTGTGATTTTTTCGTCTCCTTGTCTCCTTGTCTCCTTCGCAGGCGATCTCGCGCACACTAGAATGTACGTACTGCCAATTTTATAGATCCATTCACTAAGCAAAATTGGATGGGTATGGCGGTATCGAGAAGTGTAGGAAGTGTCTTACGTCCAGCTTGCCTGCCTATCGTGGCTAACGGGCGCCGGGAAGGACCCCCACACATATCGCACACATATTTCTTGTCCGAAGCACTTTGCTTGCTGAAATGGTGAAGAACGTGCCCCTCAAAGCGCCCAGAAGAGTAAATTCTCAAATGCGGAAGAGACAGCTGCAAATGCAAGATGAAACGTTGTCGCAGGAACTTTCCATCTCTACAACGTGGTTACATTTAAGGCGACCAATGGTATATTCTTCAATCTCTCCGTGGAAATCGAGGCGTCTGCAAACGGTAGTTAAATGACATTCAGACTACTCAGCCATGCTGTAGCCAAATCTACTGGTCTTGTTCTCGCCAATGGCTTTCTGAGTTTGCGGCTGAGGTCCAGCCTTGGTAAAAAGCAATCGGGATTTCACGCATTACTCGGAAAGGAAAGCCACAGGCTCATGTTCCTGAAAGGGGTCATTCAATAGTCCATCAGATGCTAAGTTACACACTCACAAGGCAGATTTTAGTGTCCCAGACTCAATGCGTCACGATGCGTTGCTGCATATGTATGCCGCTGCCACGATGGAGCCATGTGGAGAGATAGTGGTGGCTAGTCAGGCTGACAGGCTGAGGGCTTGCAGCAGAGTTGTGGAATCAGAATTCGGACCATGACTGAATGAGGCAGAGCCAATTTGCGAGTCCAAGTGACGATTGGTGTGAGTAGCATTGTGGGGATGTAGTTGCGATGGGAATAATTGAAAGACGTTGGACATCGCGGGTCTCCACAATGACACCAAAAGCAGCCCCCTTTATGATACTCGGGGAATAGGAATCGGGAAGATGGAGAAACATCTCTCTGCCCTGGTTCCAGCGACCCTGACCACGTTAGCAACAAGAGTGTTTAACGAGTAGTACATGTTGTAATTCTAATTTACATGATTACAAAACTCATTGGTTTTGCAGAAAGTGGGATTTTCTCATTCGGCTATCCGATTTTCCACTTTTAGCAATGGGTCACAAATAAGACAAGCAGCCTTCAGATACATCAGCTGTCCTTTCCAAGAATATCACACATGTACGCCGGCTTACTTTTGCGTTACACCTTTCAACAGTACGCAAAGAGTCGTTGTCTGACAATATCAATCGCTGCTTTTTTACTATATTCTCGCTTATTGTCCATCTCCTAAAATAGAGTATATTTGAGAGTCACGTGATCTCAAGATGGATCAAGGTTGCACCCGAGCAGAACCCGAGCAGAAACAACATTACCAACACAAAGTTCCTCCAGCCTCAAAAGTTTCATGCTCTTTTTATAACTTCATATCACATTATTTCTGCAGAATCTGCCTTGGTCAATCATATATGAGCATCCGAGATAACCTTTACCATGCAGCTACACCAGAGCGGATCAAAACGCATCCGGTTGGGCTATTCTTCAACAAGAGACTATCTTCATCAGCATCACAGCACGACCAGTGTAATCTCACCCTGACGGAGGTGTGTCCGAAGCTCTGCGTTTTACCTCCCACTTTCTTGCAAAGACCAGAAATTGTCTTCTTCTTACTTGACGGTAAACGACAACAGCATCAAGACCTCCTTTTCCGACGAAGCCTTCAGCGTCGCTGCCTCCTCGGCTGACGCTATTAGACTATTGACGACTGTTTCATGAACAAAAACGGAAGCCTGAGTGTCTCGGCTCATCAAAGTGACATGCCATGTGCTTAGCTAGTTTCGGTGCGGTTTACTGGGTCTTAGAAGCTATCACGCTCATGAGGAGTAGCTTCTCTCTGTGCTGCGGGTTCATGCAACTATCCTCGACACCAGCCAGCTGTTTCCCTTGTGAATCTGATCGCATATACCCTCATTCGTCTTGATCCTTCAATGTCGGATCTCAGCCAACAGTGGTTATCCGATGCCTTTACCGCCCTCGGATTTCTGATGCACGCCCTTTGGTCCATCAGCCTGATGAGTCCTCACCGAGATGGACAGATTTGGAGCAAATATCTTGTGCGTTAGAACGACCCCCTAGGCCGATCGTCTTGTACTTTAGATGTAAAATTGGAATCTCCTGAGATACGGTATTACAAGAATTTTTCGTCGATGTCCAAATTGTCCGGGAATAGGAGTATTTGCGGCCTAGAGAGTGAGGACTCCTTGGCTTTGGGGTTTTCTGCAAAAAGCTTGCTGTTGCATACCCCTGTGCAGTTGCCTCTCTCAAGGTGTAAAGATGAAGAAATCTGCCAACAGCCTCAAGGGGCGGGGAGCAGGCCCACGTCGCATTTAGCCGGGAATGCTCGTAAGCTGTCCAAAAACCTCCAACCCATCTACGGAGCATACACATGACACCAAGACATCATACTAACACATCTTTGCAGAAATTCCAAGTAAAACATCTCACATAAAAGAGTTATGAGAAACACCAAGGAATCTGGTAATCCGCTTGGGGAACGGACGACATCCTCCGAGCCTCTCTTGGTTTATCCATATCAAACCCACAATATCCATAGCAGATCACTCGTGCTTGGTCGGAAAAACTGTATTCCACCCACCAGCGTAGGTCTGTTAGTTATTGGGAAAGATAGAATCTATTACTATTTAGCTCAATGTCTTCATAAACATTCTTCATCAAGTGTTAAGATTTTTTGGACCAGATCAAGGCACCATGAATTTCTTCACTCTAATCTTTTTAGCTCTTACAGCTGTTGTAGCAAATTCTGCAAAGATCCCAATTCGGGCTCAGTACCCATCTACTTCTGGCCTCAAGTTCACCATTGATGGCAATGCTACTTATTTCGCCGGTACAAATTCGTATTGGATTAGTTTCCTTACGAATGATGCCGATGTGGACCTGGTAATGAGCCACTTGAATACTGCGAATCTGAAAGTTCTGAGAGTCTGGGGTAATGCTTATTCATAAAAATTATATCTCTTGTCGACCATCTTGAGGTGAGACGAAGAACCACAGTATATTAACTAGTGTATAGGATTCAACGACATAAACAAAGCGACTTCGGAAGTTTGGTATCAGTCCCTTATTCCTGGTCAACAACCAAAGGTATCAATCCAAAACCAACCAACTTCCAAAAGCGAAGATCCCCATGAAGTAATTCCTACTTACAGTTCATAGATCAATACAGGCGCCAATGGTCTCCAACGTCTCGACGCAGTCGTCCGAGCCGCCGAAAAACACGGCATCAAACTGATCATCCCCTTCGTAAACAACTGGTCCGACTATGGCGGAATTCCAGCCTATAACACATATTTCAACACCACATCAACGACATGGTTCACCAATACCGCCGCACAGGCTCAATACCGTAAATACATCAAGGCGGTCGTGTCTCGCTACAAGACCTCAGAAGCAATCTTTGCCTGGGAGCTTGGAAACGAACCGCGTTGTCAAGGTTGTGTGACTAGTGTTATCACGAATTGGGCAAAGGGTGTAAGTGCCTATATTAAGAGTCTGGATTCTAGACATATGGTGACGCTTGGAGATGAAGGGTGGTTGAATGGAGGTGGTGATGGAACCTATCCATATACTACTTGGGAAGGTGTTGATTTCGAAGCGGTCTTGAAGCTTCCGGTATGCAATTCACAGTTCAATATCTCATCTCTTTGTACATCTCGCTAATCCGTCTCTAGAACATTGACTTTGGAACTTTCCATCTCTACCCGATAAGTTGTACGTCTTCCAAACTCCGCTTCTACGTTTGCTCGTCACTGATTTGTCTTAGGGGGAATCACCACAGATCATGCTGCCTGGGGCAAAGCATGGTTCGCAAACCACGGTGATATTTGCGCAAAAGTTGGGAAACCATGTCTTGCGGAGGAATTCGGTGCTACCACCAACAAAACTGGTATCCTTCCTATCTGGCAACGACAAGCTTTGGATCATCCGGCGATTGGTGGTGATATGTATTGGCAATACGGTGAGTTCCTTTCACGTTTACTTTATTTGGCAAACCTTCTCGAGTCATAGCTAAATTGCGTCTATGTAGGTGACAAATTAAGTTATGGCAATACTCACGATGACGGATATACGATTTATTATGGCAGTGATGTCTTCAAGACCTTGATGCTGGGACATGCGGCCGATATCCAAAGCGCGGGGAGTAACTGAGGGAAATTCGAAGCTCAAGGGGGTTGTAGATGTTGAAGTTCAAGTGTATATTGAAAAATTGACGCGGAGTGAAGGCTGTGTATATATGGATTGTACATTGTAGTCTGCTTGGGTACAATATCTCATCCTCAAGTACTCTTTCCTAGTTACTGCTTCAGTTGTAAGCGAGCTTTTTGCTGAAGGGGCGTTGTCACCTCTGCAATTCATTGAAAGCTCTTGACCTAGAGACCCTTCTCGATCAAACGCTCATTGACATTGTCTCATGGCTATGTTATCACACACTACATCTTTATGGTAGGTGTACCTAAACATACTGCTGGGACTAATTGACTCAATCAACTGTAGCTGCTCAAATTAAAAATATAATTGATAGTCCCGTTGATGTCTTTCGTTAGCAGAAGATTGGAATCGGTGTCTCTCGTCGATCCGAGCCAATTTTACACTATCGATAATAGTTCGAGCCCTCCTACGGTATGGCGTTGAGACATGTCTCATAAATTACCCCATCATCAAACTCATTGACTAGTCGATTTGGTAGTTGGCTCATCGCAGTCTGACTTTCTTGCGCTACTTTGATTTGGATCTCTAGCATGTCTCCTTTGCTATACGATTAATCACGCTCCTATCTCATCTGTCTTCTATTTCGATTTTGTGTGGCTTCATTCACAGGCCACCACGGACCCATCTTCAAAGTGCAGAAGACCGCTTTTGTATGGACGATTGAGACAGACATGGTCCAAACACACAGCCTTTGGCAAGTTGCAAATTGGCAACCCCTCAGATGTCGCAAATGACTTGGATGATGGCTCCTCTTTCAATGAAGCTGCCGCCGCTAATCAATCGACTTCCCAAGCGAGTTGCGGAATAGTGAACCCCTTTAATTGAATCTACCCGCAACACGAGGAGATATTTCCAAAACTCTATATATATTTTAATTGCATGAACCAATAGTAAAATTAGTAAAAGAGACTGGTCGAGGAGTTCCTGATTCGGAACCAGTAAGATGAGAGATCCCAGGGGGAGGGAGAAAAAGCGGAGAGGGGTCCGGGTTTATCGGAACATGAACCTGGCGAGGGCGGTGGCTTGCATTTGATATTTGCCGGTATAAGTTTGTTCGGGTGTGAATTTTGAAGATGCGGTCGAAAAGGAGTGAGTCGATCTTGGGAGTTTGTTGATCTAGTCGTTTTGCAAACCTGTTTTCTTGTTTGCTGCGAGGAGGAGAGCTGTGTGGTGCGTAAATACAAAGTACTCCGTACCTCCGGCCAGATCCGATGCGTGTGATCTGCTTGTGGACCTGTGGTCGAGCGATTCTTGAAGATCTAATCGATAACCTGCCAGCTCTGAGCTCGGAAGATCTGAGTCGCTTCTCACCTGCTTGCCTATCTCGACAGGTGCCCGAGGAGTCGAAGACCACCTTCTATCGCACTGCATTAAAGCATGGCGCGATAACATTAAGATAATATCCGCCCCGGTGTTGGACCCTGGATTTGTCTTGCCCGAGCGGATCGAGAAGGGGGGTGTCTGCTATTTTTGCTGACGGATCGGCCTCACCTTGACCAGTTGCTTTCTTCATTTCTTCTGGAAGCTGGGAAATACGAATTCGATGCATGGTTGTTCTCTGCTCATTTAATCATGATTGCGCACATCCCAATTCATATCGCGGTGGAGCGAGAATCCCTTGCTGCTCATCTTGATGCCCAGTTGCAGTTGCTTGTTCGGCCATTTGTTTGTTGACATTGTTGTTTTGTTTTGTTTTGATGTCATGAGACGCGTATTGATCCTTGGTTGCAAACACACACACTGGAGGGAGGATCTGGAGTCTGGAGATGCCCACCAAGTTCCAGATGCAAGGCAGACGAGCGGAACAGCGCCCGAGGAGGATCGCCAACTTGTGCTGCCGGTGGTTGTTGTGATGCAGTCATTGTTGACATTTCATGATTCATCGAGGGCACCTGGGCAGGTTCCGGCGGCTCAGAAACGTGGCGGCTCGATGGGATACCGAATCCCAAGAATCGGTCAGGTCAAAGCCGTCTCAAGTGTCCCAAGTGTAACCTCCGGCCTCCCGCGAAAGTCGCTGATGATCCCCAGATTGAACGCACTGGCAGTCTGGCAAGTCTGGTATCGACTTCGAATGGGAAGTTGGCACTGGATGCCCGAGCGAGTGGGCGAGGGCGAGGGCTACGGGTCACGGGTCGCGGGAGCAGGGGAGAGGCTGTGCGTGCCTGTGCGTGCCTGAGGCTGCACAAATAAACGGCGCTCGGTGCAGGTGCGGTAGCAGCCGCACAACGCTTCCAAAACATTCAGTCGATTGACGTGTCTGATTGGCCGCTGAGTCCAAACAAAACAACCGGGTCCAAAAAGTCTGCAACCTCTTTAACTTTGCACTGAACTGCCATCATCGTTCATCGCGGCTGTGTAAATCCCCCTTCTTGACCCTCTGAAACTCCCAACGCTCCTCCCTTTGCGGCTCATGAACAATCCAAATAATCCTCCGAAGCGTGCGACCTAGTGCGACGTTGCCGTCTATTTACAGACGAAGAACAACAACAGAGCAGAGCTCGGTCCAGCGTCGCGTCGAGGGCCCAGGAAGCTACAAACGGGCCCCACCATTGCGCGTTAAAAGGTAAACACACGCCCAGCTCGCCAGTCCCAGTCCGCCAGTCCCGCTCACATCCATGACCCAACCCCAACGCTCTTGCCAGTCCCAATCCATACTGACTTCCCGACGTCCATGGGCTCACGCAGACCGTGAACTCACGAACCCCCCAAATTTGCAAAGACATCCTGCTCTCATCGACACCCCCGTCCCCAACCTCCCTCTCCCGATCTTCTCCCTCGACAACCTCAACCTCCACCTCCACCTCCACCTCGACCTACACCTCCCTCCTCAACCGCGCCAGCTCCCAGTCTTAACAGCAAGACAACCACGCTCGACGCGTACTTGTCGCCGGCCCAGACCGACATCGAAGTTAGGAAATTGCACGTCCGGGCGAGAATAGCTCGTGGATGGTTTGCAACAGCGACGACTTGTCATGATTACCACGACGTGACATCAACATTCCCGTCCGATATCGAGTCCATACTCGTACATCCTCGAAGCATTCCTCGACCCCTCTGTCTCGCCAACATTCCATCTTGCTTCCAATATACCCAAAATATTAGGAACGAAATCCAGCCGATATCGATCGAAAGTCGCGTCGGTCCATATCCGCGCCAACTTACCTCGACGGGAGGTATAATCTTTGCGGCGCCCACATTCGGCGGCACGAAGGATACTCTGCAACGAACAATCCTCTTGTCCTGCGTTGCGGATGAGTCATTTCTATGCCGACTGCCAGATAATTGCGATTTCATCTCGAAAGAGACTCCTGCACCATCTTGCTGCCTCAATCTTGGTCTCAGACCCTGTATCATAGACGAGAGTCACCTCATTCCACACCACGTATATCATGTCGTACTCCAATGGTGGCGGCGGCACTCTGACGCTACCTTCTCCCACGCATGTCCACCATGTTGATGTCACTTCCGCGGTGAGATCTCTTCGACGTTCGCTCTCGCGATCACCCTCCAAATTCAACTTGGTCAAGAAGTCACCAAGCTCATCTCCGAAATCACCACTTTCGCCATCTCCAAAATCACCACCTAAACGCGCCTCATCTAACCCTACCATATTCACCGGCTTTAGCAATCCTCCTCATACGCCATCTCCACTAGCCGTACCATTTCCACCTAGTGCGAAACTCGCGCTGCGCTCATCCGGGCGCTCCAAGACTGCTCCCATCCGACCTGCTTCTCGCCGGACGTCTCCCAAGAGCCCCATGAAGCGCGCTCTGAACCAAGGCCCCGATACTGGCAACACAGCCCCTCCAGTCTTAACAACCTGGACCGCTGGCGGCCAGGAGAACAGTAGAAGCCCCATCGAAGGAAAGGGCTTCGAACGCAGTAATAGAATGTCATTGAATCTGGATTCAACGGGACCCATTAACCATGCATTATCGCGACTAGGTGGTGAGGGATGCAGCGATAACCCAGGACTTTCAACTTCGAGCCCCCTCAAAAGGAGTGATGCCATTATGAACCTCGACCAGGCAAGCTTAGGTAGCCCTGTTGCGAAGAGGAGGAGTCTGCACGGGTCAGCCAATTTTGGTCACGATTTCAATGTCTTTGATCATGGGCCACCTGTTACATCTACACCACAATTCGAGATTCATGACGATTCAACTCCTGAATATGAGCTTTCGACGGCATCGATCACAACTGACAGTGCATCCGCATTTACCTCCATGCCGCGACGATCATCCTCTTTGCGCAAATCCACCTTACAGCAGCGCCATGGAGAAAAGACGTCCTGGGGCAGAAGGCATGCCGCGCAGGTCCTAGCAGCTCAACAAGCAGCAGCTGCTGCTGCTGCCGCCTCAAATACTTCAAAAGCATCCCCAGAAATGTCTACACCGGCCCCAGTAAAGAACCGACCACGTCTGTCATTAGACCAGTTTATGCCTCCAATGCCGCGGGATAGTCCATTCTCATCGCAAGGTAACCTGCCGTCGGCTTCAATGCATATGGTAAACCCACCAACTCACCAACCACATCCTCTCTCACGAACCATGACCACCTCGTCTTCCAACTCCAGTCTGCTTGACGAGTCACCTACACACGTCCCAGTCAACTTTGGCGAGCAACCTAGACCCAAACTGGATTTCTCAAAATCCCTGCCGGCAGGTTCCTTGAGACCGTTCAATTTCGACGTTTCTTCGGGGCATGATGATTCAGAAACATTTTCTACCCCTCAGAATTATAAATCGGCAAAGCCACTTCCAGCTGCCTTCATGTCCACTGGCCTGATTTCCAAGGTGAACCGTCATCCTGAGGACGAGCCCAAGATCTCTCGGGGAGGCAAAGGAAACATGCCAGATACTCCATGTAAAAAGCACAACAACATCTTTGCCACGTATCCTCAAAATCTGTCCGGCAGCGCTATTGCAAAGGCGCGACACATCAGACACTCCTTCGGCAACCCGTCTACCCCGTTCAACCCGCATGGTTCTGGAAGTGCGAGTGCTTTTGGCAGTGGTAATGGTGTTTTCGGTGGTGGCTTCAAGGGGCTCACTAGACGTGGAAGCTTTCTCAGTGTCGATGGCGATGAAGACGGATCACCTGACGCCAAATTGGATAGTCAAGGCTCTGATTTCGAGCTGCCACCGACTCCTACCAAGCAGACTCTTTCCGGGTCTACACCTTACAGCAATAATGGCAGTCCAAGTAATCACCGCCGCTTATCGGCTTCCATGTCTACCGTGGGATATGGTCTCTCCAAAAAACTAACCAGAACAAGCAGTAAGTTAATTCTTTCAGCCAGTCCGATTCAGCAAGATGCAGAGGACAGTGATGCGTCGATGGACATGAACGATTCTCCGACACCAGCGTATGCAGATTTCAACGCGAACGATTTCATGTCCACGCCATCATTTAGAAACTCGCGAATGCATAAAAGAAATTCAACGTTGCACTCTCCAACGCCGTTGAAGATGACGAAATCTCTTACTGTCTCATGTCTCACCCCATCTAGAAAGCCCGGTTTTGCTAAACTTAGTCACGTTGCTCCAGCGAGTCCGCTGGGACGTATAGATTTCCTCGAGCGATTATCACCTCGCACTCCTATCGATGGGATATTGCCACCTGATCCAAGTGGTTTATCTATCTCGAACTCTCGAAGTTACGATGCTTCCACCTCCGCTAACCGGTCTTCGATGCCTCCTCCTGCTACCCCCACCGCGGGTCGTGGCTACTTTCCGCAAATCGGTGCTAGACGTCTCAGCATGACACCCGTTAGCAAGTTCCCGGCCGCTGATGTCGATGAATCAATTGCAACCCGATTTGAAAAGGTTGAATTGGTCGGAAGTGGAGAGTTCTCGCACGTCTATCGTGTAGTTCAAACTGCTCCATTGACCGCAGCATTCGCCCAGCCATTTTTCTTCGGCGGTTCTGGTTCACCTTCGCAAAGCCGAACTCCTCCTACGCCAATGTCTGAACGTGTCTTTGCGGTGAAGAAGGCTCGACAACCTTATCTAGGTAACCGAGATCGACAAAAGAAGTTACAAGAGGTCGAGGTGCTCAAGGCGCTTGGTCAATCTGATCATGTAGTGCGCTTCATTGATAGCTGGGAAGACAAGAGCTACCTCTATATCCAAACCGAATTTTGTGAAGAGGGCAGTCTTGACGTATTTATCAGCCAGTTGGGCCGTAAAGGAAGGTTGGATGATTTCCGCATCTGGAAAGTCATGCTTGAGATCAGCCAAGTAAGGTTTCTTTTTAACAACTAAATGAGCATTGCTAATAAACGATCAGGGATTGCGATATATTCATGATTCTGGTTTTATTCATTTGGACATAAAGCCTGCGAACATCTTGATTACCTTCGAAGGTGTTCTTAAAATTGGAGATTTTGGCATGGCAACCTCTTGGCCTGCTCAGCCGGGTATTGAAGGAGAAGGTGACCGCGAGTACATTGGACCTGAGATTCTCAGAGGACAATTCGACAAACCTGCCGACATCTTTGCTTTGGGTCTGATGCTTGTCGAGATTGCTGCTAATGTTCAACTGCCCGACAATGGTGTCATTTGGCAACGTCTTCGCTCTGGCGACATGAGCGACATTCCAAGCCTTACTTTCAGCAGTGTCACTGGCAATCTTCGAGATGCTACCGGAGTCCCTGTTCAAGATGAAAGTGACATCACCATGGATTCTTACACCAGCGACGATGATATCGAGGTTGACTTTGGGTCCCCCAGCATGGCATGCAAGAAAAGAAGCTTTGTTACCTCCAGCAAGTCACTCTCACACGACCCTGGAAACCTATTTGGATCTGGACGACGAGGTGAACTCCACGAAGCCCCAGACTTCATGATGAATCGATTCAACGAGCACTCTCTCGACAACATCGTGCAGGGGATGATTTCGGAAAATCCTCAAGATCGGCCAACAGCCCAGCAAATCTTGGATTGCCTTGGTGTGCAATGGGTTGATTCCCGCCGTCGTGCTGGTGCAACCGTATTTGAAGGCAATTGGGGACCAGCTGATGAGGTGCTGGCGGATGATGCGGAAATGATGGATGTTTGAGTTATCTCTCAGAATATTCGCTTTGATATCGCACCGTCGTAACTCGCTAGCTCCTGGATATAGGACTGACGAACGTTGGATGACTTCCTCATCCTAAAAATTTCAGGCCGAGTGTTACGGCGTTGGTAAATGTTTGATTATGGTACAGATCGAGAGGAAATACCCACCATCACTAAAAAAAACTACGAAACGAAAACTTTCACAACCTTATGAGCTCGCCCTATTGCGCCTTTACATAATTTCTGCCGTCTTTGTCAGCAGCTTTTTACGCATTCATGAAGCTACGAAATGGAACGATGACGGTATACTCTGAAGGAGTTATAATCATGTCGGGATCAGTTTTGATATCTTTCTTTGAGGAGATGTCGTTTATTTTACTTTCAGAACAATGTAGCTTTTGGAAGGAAAAGTAGTTCTGTATGTGTTAATTATTAGGTGTCTTGGAAGATGTTGGTTGAAGGAAAGAAGGCCGTTTTCATTTCTACCCAACAACTGTTACCTCTCAAAGTTGCATACTATAGCCTAACCAGATTTTGGTTGCTCTGTTGATAGTCATGCTGGGGGTTGAGGAATGGTTATTCTTGGGAGGTAGGGAACGCCTTGGGGAATAGTTGAAGCTGTGGAAGAGAAATGGTTGTGAAGATGTATAGACCAAAATATGATGGGTGGCCAAGAATATATGGGCACCCTCTAGTGATGAATTAAATGATGATTAAATAATTCGCACGTCCACGATCACTGTTTATCTGATGTGGTCATATGTTCACCAGAATAAATGTGATAATCTAAGCATTTCGTATTCTGACAGCTCAACCTCCTCTCCGGCATACGTACGAAACACCCATCACAATCACCACAAACCTCACCACAATAGCATTCGAATAAACACGAAATACAAAATCATCCAACTCCCTTCCCTCATCCGATTTAGATATCATGTCATGCCAAGCCCCCTCTTGGAGGACAAAATAAGTGTCAGTTACCTACCCACTAGTCTTTGGATTGAATAAGTCGGTTTCGAATAGAACTTTATAAGATTCATCTACTCATAATAATTGACGGAATCTGTCATATTGTTGCAGATTAATCCGCTAAATAGCGATATTTCGTCAACTTAGACGAGGAATTATCGTGCTTCAACTCATCTATTATTCTATCCACCGCGAGGCCCCCCCCATCCTGCGGAATCTTTCGGTTAAAAGAACTCGCGGCAGTGAGGGACGGGCAAATATCATTACCGTGCGACGTGCAACATTTGTTTCGTTTTGAGGATAGGGTTTTGGGGAGTGGATTCGAGGGGGGGGTGAGAGGGTGGGTTGTGGTGTGAGTTGTGGTGTGAGTGCGGCGGGAAGCGGCGGATTTTTCGGTTGGGTGGAGGAAGGGTTGGGAATGGGATTTTGTGAATTTTTGTGGTTGGGAATTGGTTTGCGTGTTTTATTAATTCAGAGTTTGGTTGGAGGGATGGTTTGCCCGAGAGAGCAGTGTTGTGGATGGATTTGGGATATATTGTCAGAAAGTAAGTGTCTCATGTCTATATCTACTTGACTCTCGTCTAAGTTATTCATTAACTGATGGTGGTAAGTTACCTTGTCTGTTATGGATTTACACTTTTAGTGGCTGTCGCTGGTCACAGTTCTTGGGGAAATCAATGGCTAGATTTATGGTTACCACAGTGAGACTCATGAGGAGATGAGTAAAGTATAGGACAAATTGTGCTAAAAGACAGATGTTCTGTTTAGTACAATTTCACCAGTAGACTTCCACATCCATCTCCATCAAGGCAAATCGATCTCCAAGAAAGGATGTCTGGTAGCTATACTGGACGAACACTTGGAACATGGTAGGAGAGCGTCTACATATCATTACTTCTGTAAGTAGATATTTTGTGTTGTAGATGTGCATTCATCTACGGACAACAGCCTTGAATATCTAGACAGGGAGTCTCAGACCGAAGTCCCAGTGATATAAACCAAGTCAGTCCACAGCCTCAGCTATCAGTGTCTAAAATTGTTTTCTTATCATTGCAGACTCGAATAGGGATTTTCTCTGGCGCTTCAACTTGTACATGGTAAAAGATGGGTAACCCAAGAATAGGACGACAACGCGCCTCAAGTCAAAGAAACCCAAAAGATTGAGAATGATAGAATTAGAGAGGAATCGTGCAAAGATTGTCTTGGCTATTGCCAATATTGTCTTGATATCGGTACACAGCGGAATACAAGAAGTAAACATTCGAGTAGTAGTAGTACACAGTATTACATAACACGAGTTGCTCTGAATCACAAGAAAATCAAACAGCAGGTTTGTATGGCATCCAAATCAGGCCATTCAACGCGTCGCTACAGCCTCTATTCAGCTTAACTTAACCCCCCTTGAATGGTGCTCTGCCTGTGACAATTGTCAGCCTCTGCCAGAGGCCGGATTGCAAAGCACATTATGAGCAAAAACCAAGACTACTTAACCCGAAAGATTTCTACCGAGACTCCCGAACAGACATCTGCTCTGAAGGACCTAGTGAATGATCTTTGAATGGTATCCAAGCTCGAGGAGTGTTTGGAAACACAGGGAGTGAACGCATTCCTACCAAGAAATGGCACATAGAATGGGCTGAGACTAAGCCGAATAATCTCGAAGAGGCTATCATGGCTTTGTTCAACTCTGTCCCCTGTGGTACCTGGTGGCCAATACGGCTTGAATTGTTGGAGCGTGTACGAACTGGAGGCTACGGTAAGACGGGAAACTCCTGTTCTAGCTGGTGGTACAGAGCCTCATCTGCAAGGCAACAAGATACCAAGGTTTGTGCAACGAAGTCCTGAGTACCAGCTGACTTCAGGTGGAAGGTAACGACGAAGAAGCAAAACTCGGTGATTCGGTCATCGCTTTGGAGGGCCATCCCTCACCCCCACGCTGGACACGTTTCCGCTGACTTGATGTAGAAAGATGATGTCGGTCGAATAATGTACCTTTAAGGCTTTTGAAGCCAGGTGCATAGTTCATGTGGTGATGTCCGTTGTTCATCCTCGTGGTGAAAACACGGCACCGGGAGTAGTCTTACTCCACTGCGTTTCCCTCACAATTGCGGCTAGATGCTGGAGATTCGATGGAAGCGGGAGCGGTTCAAATAGGCAAGGTGGTCTGACGGGGACGGTCAATGTATGGTAATTTGTGTGCAGAAGATTCGTGGAAGACTAAGGTGAAGGATGTGAATCGTGAGGGTGTGATGGTGACAGGATGAGGGACTGCCTCCGTCCATGATGAGAAGAGCCGGAGCGGTCGGAGGCCATGGGCCGACCCGGCAGGTGTGGCTCAGCAGGCACCCGACGACTGGAACAGGCATCTGTGATGCTGGTCGATGGCAGTCTTGGCTTGGGGTGCATTTAATACTGGAAGGTTGAAACGTGGACGAGTGAGATCGGCGTGCTGTGGCTCGCGGATTGAAGGACTGCCCAGGTGCAATCAAAGCGACCGTAGAGCTGTGAGAAAGCAGAGAAGAATGGCAAAAAACAGCTGTCAAGCTGTGAGTCGGTAGAGAGAAGTCTGAGGTTGCTTTTGGCAGAGTCAAGTGATGTCTATTTGATTCCTGCACGGTACCTAGGTACCTAGGTACCTTTCACTCTGTCTGACCAACATACGAGGACCTAGTAGGAGGCTAGTAGGTACATAGGTACCAAGAAGTACAAAGTACCTAGGTAGGTACATCTAGACCTGACCAAGATCCGGGTCGCATAGCATGGCAGATTCCGCCATTTCGTCACCACTAAACAGCCTTCATTGCAGAACTGGTGCATTCGTCGAGTTAACGACGTCGCACCTAAATGGTAAGACCTATGGACGTTTCCGGGGAAATGAATGAATGAATGTCTCGCTCGTCAGAAATAATCACAGAAAATGTCATTGTTACCCGTAACAACTTAATCAGAGCAATTGTAATGTGAATGATGTAGATGCTCTCCATAACGGCCAGGCACCACAAACGTTGGCAGTTGGCAGTGGCAGTGGCAGTGGCACATCCACATCCTCGCATTTCCCCTCGCTCCCAGTCCCAGTCCCAGTCCCAGTCCCACTCCCAGCGCCCAGCGCCCAGCTCAACCGATTTCTCTCCGGAGCATCCCCCCCGATTTTCCGTCGCTCAGCACTGTCGTTCACCACAAAGAAGACGCAGAGAGAAGTCGACTATTGTTGTCAACAACAGCGCCCATCTTTCCCTGAGCTTGCTTGACTAACAGCTAGATTGGGACTAGACAAGCTCATTACCATACCAGTAGGTACCTACCTAGCTAAGGTATGGGATACACGGCAAACCACACTCGAAGGACACCTGCACCACCAGACACCACCATTACCAGTGGGCCGGGCTTGACTGTCAGCCAAATTTCACTGCAGCGACACTGCACCATCCGCCTGGGCGCCCATCACCCACACCCGTCACCACCTCATCGCTAGTACGAACCTTCGAGCCTTCGAGCCTGCCTCGCTTTCTCCCCCCCAAAAACCCAAAAACACGCCAACACTTGAGCTTGATACGGGCCATGATGTCTTCACACGACAAGACTCCCGTCGCGTCGACGTCGACATCAGCCAGCCCGTCCCAGACGCCAGATTCCACCTCGACGCACTCACCCTCTGTCTCGGCCTCGTCCAGCACCAATCCCTCCAGATCAACCACCCCCAAACCCGTCCGGGAATCGTCCACCTCCACGGCATCACAACCACCACCACAACTACCACCACCACAGACCAAGAAACCCCTTCCACGACGAGCTCCCTCCGCGACCAACTCCCCAATCCCTTCTCGAGAACCGTCACCGGTCCGGCCGACTGCCAAACCGGTCGTCTCGGCTCGTACCTCGGGCCCAGGTCGGTCGAGAAAGAATAGTTCACACGACGTCAGTCCGTCACGCTCCTCCAGCATTTCGAGCAACCCTCCTTCTGCCGCGGCCACGCAACGGGCTCTCTCTGCGACATCCATACCAACCCTCTATCCAAGCGTGTCAGATCCCACCATACGAGCTCCAATCCCCCAGAAATCTGCTGCCACCCCCGAATTCAAAGACACTCCTCGCTGGCCGATATCTCCCAGACTCCGGTCACCTCCACCCATAACCAAGTCCATGATACACTCCCCGCGCAAGAACGACGACGTGCCCGCAATCAATGTCCTACGAACACCCCAAGCGATCGAGCAGTCCGAAGGGAGGCAACCGACGAATGACGGCGAGACAGAAGAATCTTTGTTAGTGCCGGGCATGCGAACGCCAGCGAGAGGGGCCAGCGGAGCGAGTTCGACGCTGGAAACGGTGCAGGAGATCATTCCCATCAAAGAAGGAGACGAAGACTCGGAGAAGAGTGGCACGGAGAGTAGAAAGACGTCAATGGACCAGGGAAAGCCCAAAACAAGTGCGGTCTCCAATGAGAGTGGCAGTGATAGTGCCGGTAAAGGGGAGATCAAGATGAGAACCACCTCAGCAACACCAGTAACAGGGCTACGGCCGAGCGCTCCCGCGGTAAAACCCTTTGGCGCAGGGAGAGGAAAGGCATCAGAAGGCTCCGGTCGGAACATGACGGTGGAAACAGAAGTCGTCAGTTCCATCCCGCAGGTCGCGGTAGGTACGAGAGATACGATGAGTCTGGGAGGAAACGGCAGCATACGCAACAAGCCCAGCTCCGAAACGATTCGACCAAAGAAAGAAAAGAAGAAGACAACGCGGAAGACCCCGTCGGTGGCTTCTGGAACGGGTGAGCAACCAAATTCATCAAGGCCCCGCCTTCATCATCAATCCTCTATCCGAGACTTGAAGTATCCTGTGGGTGCTGCTAGGTCTCTCGAGTGGCCCAATGGCCAAGCCTCGTATCCCCCCTCAGACAGCAGTGGTGCAATTAGTCCTACGAGACAATCAGCACCGTCACCGCGCAGGCCAAGTCTAAGTATTCACAATATGAGCAATATGCTAACTAGAAGCCGCCCAGCCTCTTCCAAAGCAGATATCTTCGAGGCGAAAGTCGCAAGCGCGGTCGATGAGGCAGACTCCTCCGATTCCGAGGAGACATTTGTCTATGAGTCCAACCCACCCGAGCCTGTCGACCGACATAAACGGTATCATTCGCGGACGCCCAGCGCAACCTCCATGGCCAGCCAGATCGATCAGAGGAACGGTCCAAGATCAGCCATGGAGGGCGGTCACAGTGTGGCTATGAAGAAAAGTATGAAGTTTGCCAATTCCTTTACGAGCAGTGGCGGTCCGGAATCCACTACTGGCGACGACGATGGTAAAGGTACCGCGCGAAGTAGTGTCGGGACGGGTCGAGGGACGAACCATCACCACCATCCACATATCGGTCGCTGGGGACGCAACGGCGGCAATGGTCACGCTTCTCTGTTTGATAACGAATCTCCTTTTCCTAATGCAACGAAACCCAAATTTTCAGGTACAGGTCCTAGACACTCCTCACAACCTACGAGTCCAAGGTTGTCGAATTCAAGAGTTGGGGCGCTCGGCAAAAAGTCTGGTCCATTATCATCAAGCTACGATCTTGATGACGGCGCGGATGACGAGCGCACTCCTTTAATGTCAAGTGTACGATCAGGACGATCCATACGGGGTCGGCGACAGAACGCAGCCTCGATTCGGCAATTAGAGCATCAAGCCTCACGACATCACCGGCCTTTCCTTTCACAGTTTGCTGGTTGGCTAGTATTATGCATCATGATCTTGCTGGTCATAGCCGGCGCATTGGCGTTTACATTTGCGACGACTCAACCTCTGGCCGACGTCAAGGTATTAGCGCTAAAGAATGTTCTTGCTAGCGAACAGGACATCATTTTCGATATGAAAGTGCAAGCTCGAAATCCAAATATTGTGGCCGTGTCCGTCGACATGGCTGACATTGTTATTTTTGCAAAGTCAAAGTACGCTGGCACCGATTCCGAATGGTGGAGTCGACCAAACATGCCTCTAAGT
The DNA here is from genome assembly GCF_000409485.1 of Glarea lozoyensis ATCC 20868. Taxonomy (NCBI): domain Eukaryota; kingdom Fungi; phylum Ascomycota; class Leotiomycetes; order Helotiales; family Helotiaceae; genus Glarea; species Glarea lozoyensis. Next base: position 1,262,611 of record NW_007361000.1, read on the forward strand.
ATCATGCGACGAGCCATTGCGCGACGACAGGATCACGATCCTCCACGGGGTGACGATCCTAATACGAACCCAAATCTGGAAATTGGACATGTTTACGAGTTAGACAGTCCTTTGAGCTTCGAAGGGTCTCCCTTTCATCACACTCGCTCGGATTCCACTGGTCAAATTCGAGTCGATCACCCAGGAAATCATACTGTACCATCAGGAAGCGAACGTTGGGGGCGGGTACTGCAACACGAGTTCGATCTAATCGTTCGGGGCACGCTCAAATACTCTCTACCCTTGAGCCAGAAAACCAGAAGCATCTCGGTCGAGGGCCGAGTCACGGTCAAACCAAACGCCGCAGACCAGGATCCTGACGCTGTCCATATAATGCCGGCTCGGTCTGTCGGTAAATAACAAAGTGGTTAACTAACCACGTCACGTATCTCCTTTGTCATAATGTTGGTCCAATCCTGTATATTGAGCGAGCGAACCGGAAACGGAAGTTATTTTCATATCCACGTCATTGCATGGGCCGAGAAAAGAGGCGCAAATTGTTTGCTCAGGCAACATCACGACACATTTCTGGATGGAGCAAATTTTCTTTTTGGACAGAGAGCCGGGAGCGGAAGTGTCACACTACACTTGGTGGCCATACATTCTTTTGCATTGATTTTCCCTTGTCTTTTATGACTTGCTTGTACTGGGTTTGACTTTGCTTTTTGGGGGTTTGGGAATGGCGAAACATCAGAAGTACAATATAGAAGGGATAAAATCACTTTAAAGGCGTGGGAATAACCGGAACACCTTAGGGTGCGAAATTGAAGAGGAGCTTCGCTATGATAGCTCGCATGGAAAGAACCTTGCTGGAGATGTAGTTGTATGGAAATGAGGCCGTTGGCTTCTGCGTTGGGAATAAAGAAGGTGGGTGTGGGTATATGTACAACTTCGATTGGACTATAAGGTCCTGGCGGGTGGAAAAGCGAGGATGGTTAAAAGTTAGGAAGGAAATTTAATTGTTCTTCCACCGATTCTTTGGTTTGCTTTTGTGTGGTCTTGCCAATCTAGTGTTCGTCATTTACATGATGCAGGGTGATTTCTCATCGCTTGTTAGCCTGCATTCCGTCACAGTATGGCGGTATTGGCTCTACCTTACCGTTATATATCTAAGCGTGTGCTACCTAGCATAGAAGAACCGTTACAAGTCAAAAGTACACCCTCTCCAGCTCGACCGACGCCGTCAAGACGTGACGCTTAAGCCTCGGAATCCGCACCTCAGCAGGATCCCTATCTGAATTTTATCTACATTACGCGGTGATCTGCTCCTATGGACAACAACAGAAGCGGCAGTCAAGATTGGAGAGGTGTTCTGCTAAGCGGATGAAGGAGCATGTATCTCATCTACTATCCTAACTTGGTAGAACAATCTTAGACTCTGTTTCACATCTATCAATCATCAAAACTACACTACTCACACCTCCCGTTCACAACCTCCAGGTTTTGACAAAAGCACAACCAAGAGGTTCCGCCACTCATTCCCTCCACTGTGACCCTACCCAAACTACTCTGACCTCACGACATCTTCCCCAAAACATTCTATCATCTTTTCTGGACTTATCATTCCTACTAAGGTGACATCAAGTCTTCTCGCTAGAGAACTAAATCCACGTGATAAGTGTCTGCAGTGGAACTTTCTTGTGTATTTATGGGCTAGCGACGAATGTTTAAGTAAAGAACTAGATGGCACTTTAATTGGGTATTCTATGGACCTCCTCGGAGTAACATTTTTCTTGACATTGACATTCTGCCTCAAATCTGACATGCAAGTGATAGATTAGAAGAGAAGCCATCAAGGTGGATGGTGAATTTGATAGGAACTAGCCACGCAGTTGTGCATCTTTTCGTTTCTAACTATTCCTTCTCCAAGCACAATTACAAATGTAAAGTCCACTTGTTAAGCAGCAATTTCTGTGTCTGTGGCAGATAAAACTTGGATTCTGAAACACACCTAGGTCTCAAAAACGGTATAAACATAAAGATGTCTCGACATTGCTATAACAAGAGCCATCAATTACTAGTACAAATTCAAGCAACACGTCTGGATATAATCAAACATCTATAACATTACCCGCGACAGAACACGCCCCCAAATACGCTATACATTCATTTAGTTGATCCCCCTTTTATAGTCTCCTCATTTATCATACAAACAAACACCTTTGCACCAACCACCGTCATAGTCGCCAACACCATCTTCACGGCTTCCAAATATAAGCTCAAATCCTACTGTGTGACAGCCCTGACACACTGTAATAGCATCCCAAACATCAACCCTCTATTAACCTCCTCAATCTGCAAACAATCGAAGACCCGCCCCATTGCTTCGCTCGTGGCAGCCTGTCCCATAACACCGCTCAACGCAACGGGAACACCCCTCTGAACCAGTAACTTCCGTGCCTTGAGTCTCAAGCTTTCTTTTTCTTCGGCCGTCATCTCGGCAGGCCAAGCTTTCAACTCTTCCTCGGTCGGAAGACTGTTTTGTCGTAACTTGCGAAGATGGGCTGCGATTCCGGCATCAGAGGTGTTGGAGGCGATGACAGAGTCTTGAATGAGTGATTGAATCGAAGAAAGAGACGGATTTCCAGGCCTTAAGAGAAAGGTTTTAGCGGCGTTGAGAAGGGTACGGCGGAATTTCCAGGCTGAAGAAAGGGTGTAAAGTTCGCTTACGACGGCAAAGAGGAGCTCCACTGCTACGCAAGTTTCTTCCTCGGTCATGGGCATTGGTTCTTTACGTTGCTTAATGGGCGAGGCGCTGATATTTGCTGATGAGATCCTGGGCGTGGAGATTGATGGTCTTCCTGGTGATGGTTGGGATGGCGCCGTACTCATTGAATTTCTGCTAGGCGCCGTGCTATCTGTGTTTATCGTAGTATCTGTGCCATAGTCTTCAGATATCGCACTTGGTGGAGGAGGTAATCTTAGCTGCTCCATCGTGGCTTGCGTGGGAGAATTGAGAGGAGTTCCTCTCCTCGAGGGGGCTCTACTAGGAGCTCGGCTGTGATTCGCACTTCGAGAACCACTCATCGACGACCTCGCGGATGTCGAAGGTCGAGATTCCCGCTCGTTTTCGACCTCTGCAATTGAATGATAGCTAGGTCTGCGTTCCATTGGTGGAACCTTGGAAGGTTGCGTTGCCACAAGTGGTACAGCACGCAAGCTGTCTTCGCTAGCTCTCGCTCTGCGATTACTATATATCGAAGTTGCCATTGAACCAGAACTGTCAACCCGAGGAAGGGTTGAAGTTGAAGCTCGGCCTGCTACGTGTGCACCAACATTTGCGGTGCTGCCATTCGTCTTCTTCTGACCAAGGTTCCCAATTTCTTTGCCAAGGTTGTTGAAAACGCCAGAAATCCCGCCACCCAGTGCTTTCCCGCCGTCGGCAACACCTCGAGGTGCGCTTGCGAGCACGTCCAACATGCCCTTGCCCATAGTTTCAATCGCCGATGGAGCTGGCCAGCCAAATCCAATTTTGGCAGTAGGGGCAGTTGTGTTTTGGCTGTCCTTCTCCAGAAACCTCTTCATGCCCTCACTCTCAGCAAGATGACGATCCCAACAAGCGTCCCGAATATACCGCTCTAGCTCACCACGAAGGGATGCCTTTGTATGCTCTTTCCAATTTGGCAACGTGCTGTGTTGCTCACTGAAAGCAACGACACCTGAAAGTTTGGCAATTCGTCTTAAAACTTCGTGTAGCGTCTCGAAATCTGGATATCTGCGAACAATCATCCAGCCAGGATGGTCTGATGAAGCGGGTTCGATCTGAATCAAATACTCAGAGTTTGGCTTACTACGCAAAGGCCCTTTATCCATTGTTGTAGAATCGTCGTGGATGATGATATTAGCGTTGTGTAGTGTGAGAGACACGGTTTTCCGACGTGGCATAGGTGACACATCTTGGAGAGCAACTGGAGTTGATGGCGGAACGATTTGATCAAAACTAGTAAAAGGTGTCGATTCTTGTCTTTCTGGTGAAGCAGACGGGCTACTTGCCTCCCAAACCTCATTTGGCGAAGTGGTAGATCTAGGGGACTCGCAAACACTGTTGTGGGTCGTTGAAATGTTTTGAAAACCCTCAGATGTTTGGTTTGGCGTTCTGGGTGATGGGATAGCCGGTAATCCCTTGGTTTCCACGGCTAATTCATTAGTAGAGGTCTCGACACCAGCAACCAAAGCCTTTGGAACATTATCTACTGGCTTTCTAATAGCCTGCTTGTTCGCGTCTTCCTCTGCCATCAGCTGTGACAATCTCTTTGCCTCTTCCATAGCCTCTTCCATGGCCTCTTCGGCCTTGCTCAGACGCTTCTGATGCTTCTTGAATTCCTGTATTGAAGGCGTCGCCGGTGACTTGGCAAGCCCTATATTTCCAACGTTACCATCTATGTCACTTAGAGTACTAACATCAGGCACGTTTCCCATCCCAACGTCAATGGCTTGACTGAAATCCGGCTCGCCATCTTCCAAGAGATGTACAATCCATCCATTTATCCACTCGGGTTTGGAGCAGCTTTTTAACGTCATATCTAAGACCACCCCAGCCAGAATCTCCCGTAAAAAAAGACGAGCAGGATCACATGCATACGCCGGTTTTTCTAGGAAGTTCTGTAATATGTCATCCGCAATCATCCTAAATTTCTTCATGTGTTGCTTTTCGTTCAACACATTGGCTAAATTGGAATCTGGATTGGCTGATAGGTACGTATATACTGCTTCCGCGGCCGGCACGCTCGCCGGCTGGGTTGACAAAGCGCTGGAGAGCTCATTGAGGAAAACAATGACAATGGAGGACGAATTGGTAAGGAAATCAAGAAAACTGTCTGCGGGCCGCTTCCGGGATAGATGGTTAGACACCGATAGCATGAACTTTGTCAATGTCTGCCGCGACGCTGCTGGAAAAGAGGTTTCCTTGGGAAGTATAGGATCATACCACCACTTTACATAATCTCTAATGACAGCTTCCACGAATTCGGTGAGAGCAGCCTTGGTCTCTGGTCTGAATGCCTCGAAACTGTCCGCCAGGTGCTCAGTCTCGTCGCCCTCGTCCTCGTCCTCGTCCTCGTCTTTTGGTTGAGCGTCCCGCCATGCGAATAATCTGGCCACTACATCAAGACCTTCCTGTCGCCTGTCCTTTGCTCCCACTCCCACTCCAATCAGTGTACTCTGCCCTTCCCATGTCGCGTGCAGTATCACGCCTCCTAGTGCGCCGATCAAGATCAATCCCAGCTTCCCCAGAATGAGGTATGTAGCCGCTGCTAGACCGACAGCAATCGCGCCGAGGGTTTCCGGCGTTGCAGTTGATAGAAACTGAAGGGCTTTTGTCACATAGTCTCCGTCGTGAGGCAATGGCGCGTCTGGGGGGGAGAGCGCTTTTACAGGCGAGTGTTGCGGGGTTTCTTGAAGAGCATCCTCGTCTTCTAACTTGCTGCGAATTCCGTTCATCGCGTCTAGATGTGCTGTCGGCGCATGCTGAGGGTGAAGGCGGACGGGGAGGGGATTTATTACTATTGTCTGGCGCAGTGTCGAGGAAATGAGGGTGCTGTAGCTGCGCAGCTCCGAGGCAATTCGAACGAGGACCGTCTGGGAAAGGGGGTGGCCAGAGAGGAAAGTTCGAGGGTTCCAGGTTCGGGGGTGGGAAGGAGCAGGAGTCCCGTCAGATGCGAATAGTTGTGGTTTCGTGTCAGTTTGCACCCCAATGGATGGACCACCCACTTCCGCACGTCGACGGCAAATAAGGTTACTCCTCGACTGTCCCCAGTCGCAGTGTTGCACGGTTCTGCGCTACAAATAGAAACACACTTGGAAGTCGATGCGCAACATCTGGAACAAACTTGGAAGCTGGAGAAGCAGCCCCTCGGGTGCTCGAGTGCTCGAGTGCTCGACGTTCGCTGGATCGACCGGGCCGGGGCCGCCGGTGTGAGCGCATCGGCCCGCAGCCCCCGCTGCCCGGAGATGGTCCTCCGATTCATTGCGCGGGTTCCTACTCATAATCGCGTCCGCGAGTCCACGTCGCGTTTGCCCAACTGCACCCCGACGTCAAAATGCCCAAGAGAGGACGTGGAAAGGAAGTCGAAGAGTACGAGTCGGACGGCGGCTTCGTCGAAGATGATGGTCATGAGGTCCCAAAGAGTAAGAAGAACAAGAAAACAGCCGTCGTCTCGAAAAGTACAGGAGCCTCGGGGAGCAGTTTCTGGGAGGTATTTGAATTCGTACCAATTGCCGTCGCTTGTGACTATTCTAACGACCCTTCCTAGCTGTCATCTGGGCGCACGCCACGAAGAGTTGAGATCACGGAGTTCAAGAATATGAAGCTGGTCAACATTCGTGAATTTTATGAGAAAAACGACGAGTACCTACCTGGCAAAAAGGTATGTGAAGCACAGTCAAACAGCAACGTATAGGTATTAAGCTCGGTTCAGGGAATCTCCTTGACCGTGGACCAATACAAAGCATTCCTGCATGCAATTCCTCAGATCACCGCAAGCCTCAAGTCATCTGGCATTGAGTTTGACGAGACCGAACCCGCTCCAGAAATCAAGGGTGAGCAGGAAGAGAAAAAGCAGAAAAGGACCGTCAAGAAGGAGTCTCGAGCTAACATCGAGGAGACAAGCGATGAAGAGGAATGATACGTGTATCGCAGTATCTGTCACTTCCATAACCCATTGGCTTTTGAAAGGCAACTCATCGATCATTTTCGAAGTAGCTTCACGGGGTGGCATTGCTCTTAGTGAAAATAAACCCAAGCAGGTAACGCTCTGCAGTCAGCGATGACCCTTCATGCGAGTTAGTGTAGACTGCAATCAATTCAACAGTACGAACACTCCTTGTGGATTATCATCACGCGGCAGACATCTAGGTCAAGGATCAGCAGTTCCGTTCTGTCAAATTACATGGCCATTCTCAATACTCAATCGCCAACTTTTGGGTCATTATAAAGCATAATCTCTGCATGATTGTCGAGCAGATATACGTAAAACACGTTTGCCGCATATAATTTCTACGTGGCACCTTGTAACTTATCAACGATACCTCCCCAGCAACCCTCTTGGAGTGTCGGTCCGTTTTGCGATAATGCTGTTGTGGTTCGAAATTTGAGCAACATTTGGAGTCAGTCCACAGTATATACCATAACCTATGCTTGAAGTGCCATATCTTCTCTGTTCGCATGACTTCCCCCTTTCCAAGCATGCTTAGGGTCCTTATCCTTCGCTCTCAACTCCTTCTCATCCCCGACCCTTCCCCAACCGCCACCCCCCGGTGTGCAGATGATAATCCTCTCGCCAGATTTCATGAGCGCCGTGTTTTTGCCACCTAAATTGATTCTTCTTTCTTCAAACACAACATCATCAATCTCGCCTCCATCGCCGTTGAGCATCTTATCCGAGCGCTGAGGATTACTCGTTTCAACTCTGCGTACCCAGATATTCAACCCGCATTCCGCATCTTCACCACCGGCAAGACCATAAGGGCGGTAGACTCGGCGTTCGCTGAGTATAGATACCTGTGTCTCTGGCATACGGAATTCAATATCGCGAACCACGCCGTTTCCGCCACGGTGTTGGCCTTTACCCCCAGACCCGGCGCGCAACGAAAATTCCCTCAAAATAACAGGGTATCGCCGCTCGAAAACTTCAGCATCTGTTATACGAGTGTTTGTCATATGTGTATGAACCCCATCCGTACCATCCCAGTCCTTGCCTGCCCCAGAGCCGCCGGCAATTGTCTCATAGTATCCAAACCCTTTCATTTCCTTCTCTCCTTCGACATTGCCCCCAAACCCGAAAGTCAAATTGTTACAACACCCCTGACTTGCTGCACACGCCTGGAATGCCCTGAAGATGACATCTGTGACTCGTTGCGAGGTAAGTACATTACCTCCCACCACGGCAGCTTTATCTGAAGGCGACAGAAAAGATTTGGGGGGTATCAATACTTTGATGGGTTTCAGGCAGCCTTGGTTGAGTGGTATATCCTCTGAGATTAGGCAACGCAGACAGTATATTATTGCGCTGTAAGTAACCGCTTGGGGAGCGTTAGTATTACCTAGCAATTTGTTAGCAAAGCTCAATCTATGACTGGAAAGACTTACCATATACTTCCGGACCTGTACCATCGAAATCAAAGATTGCTTCTCCCTTCTCAGCGTCAATGCTAATTTTAAGCTTGATTGGACTTCCATCATCCATGTAATCGACAGCTGATAGATCCTGGCCTTCGAATCTCCTGCTCACCTCTTTCAAGAGGTTCCGGACGCTGTGTTCTGCATTGTTCTGAATATTGGCCATATAAAAGTTCACTACATCTTCGCCGTACTCATCGATGAGACTAGAGATGAGATTAATTCCCTTCATGTTGCTCGATATTTGAGCTTTCAAATCTGAAATGTTGTCTCCAAGACACCTCGTTCCACTACAGCCCGGATATTTTGCAGGCTCTGAAAGTAGTAGTTGGGTGATTCGCTCTTCGTTAAACCTTCCTGCACTCACAAGCTTCTCCGATTTAATAGCAGCTCCTTCTTGATAAAGCTCTCGAGAGTGTGGAGGCATACTTCCAGGTAGAATGCCGCCGATATCAGCATGGTGAGCCCGTGATGCAACATAAAATAAGATCCTGTCGCCGGTTTTATCAAAAGCAGGTGTTATGACTGTGATATCGGGGAGATGAGTACCACCATACTCAGGATGGTTAGAAACGATGACATCCCCTTGAACAAGCTTGCCTTTCCAGATCTCGGCTTGCCTCTTGACACATGTCGACATCGAGCCCAAATGCACTGGTAAATGGGGGGCATTTGCTACAAGTCCACCAGTTGGATCAAACAACGCACAACTATAATCAAGTCGCTCTTTGACATTCGTACTCACACTTGTTTTTTGGAGGGCTCGTCCCATCTGCTCAGCAATAGCCATAAAACGATGTGCAAATATGCTGAGCATTATAGGATCGACATCTTTGGAGGACTCCGATCTCCCTGGCTCCTTGTTGTCATCATCCGCGATATTGATAACAATGTGTGTTTCAATGACCAGAGCTGTGGAAGTTGGCGTAATGACAATAGTCTGAGTTCCGTCTGCCTGTGTGATATCAGTAAAAGCAAGCACGCACTAGAGGTGGTGCACATTGGACATACCAGAATAGCAGGACCTTTGGCTCGATCGCCGACTTCTAGGTCCTCCAATTTGTAGATTGGTGTCTCTTCTCGCTTACCACCAAAGTAAACACGAGTACGTTTGTATTCTTTCTTACCACTCTCTATGTCCTTCGGCTTGATCTCTTTCAGTTGCACGTCAACAGACTTATCAAGCCCCTGAAAGCTTTTTCCAATGCCACGAACGCGCACGTCATCAACAATAATATCTCGATCTGGAAACGTAAATCCAAACTCTTGCTGATGTTGCTCGACAAACGCATCTCCAAAGGCGAAATCCTTCCCTTCCGGCTTCACGATCATCAAGGCAGATTCTGTGCCTCTATAACGCATGTTGAGGTATTCTTCGTAAACGATCGCTTTATCGCCAAAACCTTGATCGTGTAGGGCTTGTTTGGACTTCTCTTTTAACTCTTCAATCTTGATCCTCAACGATTCATTTTTACCTTCTACTATATCCCAAACCTTCGACTCGGGTTCCTGCCTCTCGTCGACCACATCGGCCAACGCCATGCCGTAGGCTGATAACACTGAAGAGTAACGATGAACAAGAATCTGCTTTATCCCAAGGCTTTCGGCTATTGCAACCGCGTGTTGGCCACCCGCTCCACCAAAAGTTGCAAGCCTATGCTTAGAGGTATCGTGACCCTTGGCTTCTGTCAATGACCGGATGGGTCTCGTCATGGTCTCATTGGCAACCGTCAAGAATCCGTATGCAACCTCGTCGACGCTCATGCTTTTGCCAGTTTCTTTATTTACTTGCTCAGTCAAATCTTGCAAGACTTTATTGCTCGCGTCGACGTCAAGTCCTTCATCTTCGTTCTTTCCGAAGATCCTAGGAAAGAAATCAGGCAACAATCGATTTAGAACCAAGTTAGCATCGGTAACTGTGGCTGGACCACCCTTTCTATAACAGGCTGGACCAGGATGCGCGCCAGCGGACTCAGGGCCAACAACGAACAGTCCGTTTTTGAAAAACAATTGAGAACCGCCGCCAGCTGCAACGGTGTTGATATCTAGCTGAGGAGACTGGATCGTAACACCAGCAGTCGTCGTCTCGAAAACATGTTCATACCTACCGCCAAACCTTGACACGTCTGTAGATGTGCCGCCCATATCAAATCCGATAACACCAGGGGGCTTCTCTGATTTGGCATCAAAAGAGGTGAGAGCATAGCCGACAACTCCACCTGCTGGTCCAGAAAGAATTGCTTTCAGACCAGAGAATTTCTCCACGTCAACAAGCCCACCGTCACTTTGCATAAATTCGCATCTTGCTCCCTTCGATCCACTTTCTTCCTTCACACTTTCGCTTCCGAGGCCACCCTCAAAGCCTTTCTGGAAGCCAGCAATATACTTCTTGATAGCAGGTGTGAGATACGCATCTGCGCATGCTGAAGTGGCCCTTGGGACCAGTTTGATCATTGGCATTAATTCGTGACTAAGTGAAATGTGACTAAAGCCGATCCGTTTTGCAACTTTACCCACCAATGCTTCATGGTCGGGAAACGTGTACCCGTGCATTAGACAAACTGCTATGCTTCGTATTCCTTTGTCGTAGACCTGTTGTAACTGCTCTTCGATTATCTCCTTATTTGGCCTCCGAAGAATCCTCACTGCTTCGGATGACAAGCCTTTGACCAGATCAGCAGATAGACCGTTCTTGGAGTCCCCTGGTTCAACCGCAGTGATATTTCTCTCTGGGTCTTCAGCGTAGTCCTCCAAAGTCACGCGCTCATCAATCTCGAGAACACAATCATATAGAACTTCTGGTTTTTTTATACCAAGGTCAAAGATGCGCGGTCGTGATTGATTGCCAATCTCCAAGCAATCTTTGAATCCTTTGGTAACCACCATGGCAATGGCTTCTCCCTTGCGTTCCAACAGAGCATTAGTCGCGACCGTGGTTCCCATCCGTATCGACTCTATCTTGGATGTATTTAAGGGAGTGCCTCGTGGAATTTCATTGCCCGTGAACTTTGACATTAATCGCCTGATTCCCTCCAGCGGAGCATCGTCATAATTCGACGGATCTTCGGATAGGAGCTTGATAATCACATCATCTTTCATATCCCCAGTTCCTGGATTTCCAACACAGTCCGTGAAGGTTCCTCCGCGCTACTCAAATCAGCAAACAAGCCCAAATAACCAAAAAAGGCTTGGGAGTAAGTTGACTTTGCATATTTGTTTGTCATACGAGTTGTGATGTGATCCCGCACATTAGACAACATGTGAAAACCAACAGAGACAAGAAATCATAGCTAATCGCTCTGTTTATTGCTAAACACACGAACAGTCAATTCCCCAGCCGCCGGTTGTACCAACACCTTGAAATCTCCGAATGGGGAAGTGGGATCAGAAGCTCGTGGAAAAGAGAATGATATAGCAACTCACATCGATTGCGATGCGGATTCCCCGCTCATTATTATCGTCACCCATTTTGTCACTTCAACACTTCAGTTGCGTGGCTTCGTGTTGTTGTCAGATGGTCCATTAAAAAAGACTGAGTGACGTTGATTGCACGAGGGCGGAGGACTGGAATATCGAAGACGTAGTAATCTACCGCCGCTTTTAGCACGCTGCTCCAGTCCCACCAGTCCCCGATTATCTGATTGCATAAAAGAATCCATAGGAATTTACTGAGTAAATGCTTCCAAGTAAGGACACATAGCAAAATCCCGTCTATTTCGTTAATCAATGTAGTAAAATAGACTTCCACTTTTTGTCGGTTGTCTTAAACCTACTTACCAGTCCTAAATTATACCTTAAGTCATGGAATATTAGGAGGTTCTGCCACTTGTTTTGTCCCATATGAGCATTTCTCATCTCAAAAATAAGAAGGTATAAAATTTCTAAGCAAACTCTAAAAGCCGTAGAGTATGGGGTTTATTATCTTTTGGCTCTTATGTAAGATGTGGGAAGCTTACAACTTCACGCCGCTAAGGTGGTGGCATTCAGTGGCAGCACTTGCCCGATACACGCTCTACTCATCACCGTCAGTGTGTTAACCCAGCAAGCAATCGAACTCGGTCCGGGCGTTCTATCAAAAAGTGACTTGCAATTCCTAATAGAGCATCCTCATCTCTACTTATTAACATACGACACACCGGCTTAGGAGAGCAAACCAGTCCAATTCAGTCCCATACTACTTGTGATATCCGCAGCTGTTCTGCCCTGCTGATCTCTGATCTCACGAATGTCACCCTCAGAACCAGGATATCTTGCAGCTCCCATCGACTGGGCAAGTTGAACAACCTCGTGTGGGAAGGCGTCAATCGGAATATTCGAAGCCAAGCAAAGTAACAACCAAAAGACTTCTTGCTGTGACTTCTCAACAGCAACATGCAATCCCGTCATCCCACCATCAAGCGGATCCTGGTAGCGAAGTAATTGAGCTGGTGACATGTCTTCACTGTCACGATCTTCCTCAATAGCTTTTACGAGCTCCAAAATGCCAGCCACGTCTCCTTCGGCACACATAGTCATGAATGCTCGAGCTGGTCTCGCTGCTGGGTTTGCATATAAGTAAGCTTCTTCGACAATCAGTGGGTGAATATCAAGGTCGTCCTGAATCCCGCCTTCATTGATGTAGATGGTGAGTACCCGAACTGAAGGCGCTGACCCCGAGATGATGGACGCGTGGCATGATGGGCATTTGAAATCGATCGCCACAGAAGCAGACTCATCGAGAAGACATTGCCTAGAAGAGGTTAGTATTAAGTCGAACCGGATGCTACTGAGATTGAACTCGAGACAAGAAATGCTAGTATACAAGTCTCATAGACTGAAGAAGCACCAAGGGTAAAGTGTCTTCCTTGCCTAACGCAGGTGTATATAGACGAGCAACAACTTATTTATGAATTGTAAGGTATGTGACTAGATACATTCTTCTTAATCGCAAACTGACCTAGCAGGAAGAAACATTCCCGAGCCATGAATACATTGCCCAAAAATCCAGTTGGAGAATTTAGCATGAGCCGAAATGTGTACCTGTCTACCCGGCGAGGTAGTGTTCGAATTGATAGACTGATGAATGGGAGGGACGAATTACCAGTGAAAATGACAGTTGCAAGCCTTCAAGAGCAGATCATCAGGTGTTTTTTGTGATACACCAACCGAAGACGATGTGGCCTCATCGAAATCTTCGACATCAAGCTCGATAGTGAGATCTTGGGAACACAACCGGCAAGTCATTCTAGACGAGAGCTAGAATTGTGTAACTGGTTGCTTGACGTGTTGTGGATTTGAAGATAAATTTTTTAGGATTTTCAACGGGTAATCTTAAACGCTCGCTTAAACCTGCATCATCGCTAAATCATAGTGTCTGTAAAGACTACGAACCTTTGGTCAACGAACTCCCCCGGCTCTAACAATAATCCGTCAAACTTGATGGCTTTACTAGAGAAAAAGCTTATTATTTAGAACATTTAAACTTCTTAGGCAAGGGTTCATACAACATCAAGGCGCTCTCAATACAACACTATCCGTCACTCCTAGAGCTTGGTTTTGTCTCACGAACATTGGTAACAAGTTTTGTAAATAGCAGATACTGATCGCCATTGAGGCTGTTGAAACTTCTATTAACAAATTAAATTTTGTCCTAACTGCCATTACTTGCACCATCATTGGGTTATAGTGCAAGTATCTAAAGCTATTGCACAGGACTTTCTTTCCGCTATCCGAGTAAGTCTAACATTCAAGGAGGAGTGTTACATGCCAGACTCAAAGAAGATAGCGTACCAATAAAATCCGGCGGTCCAGCAGTCTTGGTACCGTGTATAGCATAATCTAGAGTAGAGGCGTTTGTAGGCTGGTTCCGCAAGCGTTGCAAGGCCGAGGAATCGTTGGAAAGCAAGTAACAATGATCTAGCACATACGCTTTCTGTTGTAAATAACGAGCGGTCGTTGACTTACTCAGGTATATTCTCATAAGGCTCGTGGTAGGAGTGACTCGGTCCTTCTCAAAAGCACATGATACCTGTTACGATAATCGCAATTGGCGAAGACCAAACGCCAATCTACCTGCTTCATTGACCAAAACCCGACCCTCAAGACTTTGCCTGCTGGATGTATTTGGTATGTGAAGCAGTTGCCACCATAGGACCTGGTTTTCCATCAACAAGTTTGGAGATACGAATCGTCGTGAATGCCATAGATCGTCCGACCTTGTTGGCAAGAGCCTCGATCTCAATTGTGTCTCCCAGCTGGGCTGTTCCAATATACGTAACGTGGATGTCCACGCTGGCGCCCGACTTTTCCAAACCATGTGTTGCTATTGCCAGACCGCCGCTCCAATCCACGATTGCCGCACTTACAGCACCATGAATTGTTCCTCTAACACGTTTCAGAGCGAGATTTCCGTCTCCTATGGTCGACCATCACTTACCTCGAATTGACATGATTTTTTTCCAGAGGTAAACGCGCCGTGACGCTGCCCTTTGTGGCCGAGATGATATCGATGTTTGATAGCAGAAAATCATAAATTGGGCTGTTGCCCTGCATTTTCTGCCAGACGGCTCGCACATGCTCCAATTCCGAAGGAGATGTCATGATCGAAGGCCGCCGTTCGAAACGGTTACCTTAAGCTTGTAATAGGCAGCCCTAATGTCGCAACAAGTTGGTGACGCGGTTGGGTGAAGTGGTCGTCGTAAGCAGCAGGCGTCCAGAGTTTTTGCCTTTCAGGTCCGCAGTGGGCAAAGTTGCACGACGTGAAGTGAGAAAGGTAGGCGACGAGAACCTCCGTCCCGGTTGATTGCGGTATTTGATCAATTGGATATTGTACCCTTATTGCTGGTTCTCGTAATATCGCTGATGGAGGCTGTATGTGCAGCCAAGAGGAACAAGAGAAAGAAGTTGGGCTGTGGTGGATGACGGCCAACGGTGACGCAAATCATGCGAGATGAGGGTTGGAACAGCGCGTGGCGGGGTCCTCGTACTCGTCCTGGTCTCGTAAGGCACTTTGCGACGGTTCCTAACCCAGAGGTTTCCATTGATCCCCCATCGTTCTCCGACCGTTATTCACCCCTTCATTTGCGCTTTTGTAGAACCAAAATTATCACCACATTGCAGAGCACCAAGGTCTGACCGTCCTCCCATCTCCTACATTCCTCACGAGTCACGACCCCGCAATCTACCTATCCGGCCACAGCGGCAGTGACAAAGGCAGGAAGGAACCTTCTGTCAGCGCACTCGAGCCAGCAACATCGACGAGCTCATTGTCTCGCCATAGTAACTTCCGCTAGGTTGGCTACGCTTTCGATCTCAGATCGCGTAATTGTTCATACGCCTTCTGGTCGCCAGAATGAATGTCATCAAGCTTGTGAGGTCAGTCTCCAGGACTCCCTGCGCTCCCCGTAACGCTAGCTGACCCGAGATAGGAAATATCCTCAATTCCAGCAAGACGAGATCTTTGGTCTACAGGATGCTTTTCGAAAGCTCGATGTGGACGACAAGGGATATATCGATGAGGCCACAGCGATTAAAGCCACGCAGGCTAGCGAGAGACAACCTTACGATGTGGTCAGACAAGCCCTGAAGGAAGTCGAGCTTGACTCGTCGAGGCGCGTAGAGTTAGACGACTACGTTGGAGTGAGTCGGTCCTCCCCTCAAGAGATTTCTCTGCTGATAGAAAGCCCTAGCTGGTGTCAAAACTTCGCGATTCCTCCCCAGCCCAACAGCGCATGCATACTGGCCCAACCACCCCGAGCCGTAGTGGTGTTGTAACCCAGCAAACAGGAGGGGGACATAAATCCAAGGGCAGTGTCAGTGGTCGTATTCAGGTCCAAGGATCTTCTGCAAATGTCACGCACACGATCAATGAGGATGAGCGAACCGAATTTACACGCCATATTAATGCGGTCTTAGCAGGCGACCCAGATATTGGTTCGCGACTTCCATTTCCGACGGACACTTTTGAGATGTTTGATGAATGTAAAGATGGGCTTGTTTTGGCCAAATTGATCAACGATAGTGTCCCCGACACCATTGACGAGCGTGTACTCAACAGAGCAGGAAAGAAGATCAAGACGCTCAATGCCTTCCATATGACAGAGAACAACAACATCGTCATCGAATCCGCAAAAGGTATCGGATGCTCAGTTGTGAATATTGGAAGTGGAGACATAATCGAAGTTCGAGAGCATCTGATATTGGGACTAATCTGGCAGGTGATCCGCAGGGGCCTTCTTGGGAAAATCGATATCAAGCTGCACCCTGAGTTGTACAGGCTCCTGGAAGAGGATGAGACA
This sequence comes from Glarea lozoyensis ATCC 20868, assembly GCF_000409485.1. NCBI lineage: Eukaryota > Fungi > Ascomycota > Leotiomycetes > Helotiales > Helotiaceae > Glarea > Glarea lozoyensis. Next base: position 1,279,042 of record NW_007361000.1, read on the forward strand.
CTTGAACAATTCCTCAGGCTCCCTCCAGAGCAGATTCTACTCAGATGGGTCAACTACCACCTCAAGGCCGCGAACTGGCCCCGCCGGTAAGTGCTACAGGCGGTCGTTTGTAGTTCCTGGACATTATTGACAATCTAGTAGAGTTTCAAATTTCTCCACTGACGTAAAGGATGCGGAGAACTACACCGTCTTGCTCGCCCAGATTGCACCAGATCACTGCACTCGCGGTCCTCTTCAGACCCGAGATCTTCATCAGAGAGCTGAACAGGTGTTGCAGAATGCCGACCTGCTCGACTGTAGGAAGTTCCTGACCCCATCGTCTCTTGTTGCAGGAAATCCAAAGCTCAACCTTGCCTTTGTTGCGAACCTGTTCAATACACACCCAGCTCTAGATCCAATCACGGAGGAAGAGAAGCTCCAGGTGGACGATTTCGATGCGGAAGGCGAGCGCGAGGCAAGAGTATTTACTCTTTGGTTGAACAGCCTGGATGTGCAACCCACTGTCAATTCGTTTTATGACGATCTACGAGACGGTACGATTCTTTTGCAGGCTTACGACAAAGTCATTAAAGGATCTGTGAACTGGCGACATGTGAACAAACTCCCAACGAACGGCAATGAAATATCGAGGTTCAAGGCCGTGGAGAACACGAATTATGCCATCGAGCTCGGGAAACAAAACCGGTTCTCGCTTGTTGGAGTTCAGGGCGCTGATATTACTGATGGACAGCGGACGTTGACCTTGGGCTTAGTTTGGCAGCTTATGCGCAAAGATATCTCAGAAACTCTATCCGCTTTGGCCCAAAGGCTGGGAAAGCGCGAGATAAGCGACGCGGAGATGGTGAAATGGGCCAACGACATGGCTCGTAAGGGAGGCAAGAGTTCTTCCATTCGTTCATTTAAGGACTCATCTATCGGTACTGGTGTTTACCTTCTCGACGTTCTTAGTGGTATGAAGAGCAGCTATGTGGACTACGATCTCGTTACCCCGGGAAGAACAGACGACGACGCGTATATGAATGCCAAGCTTAGTATAAGTATTGCGAGGAAAATGGGTGCTACGATTTGGCTAGTTCCGGAAGATATTTGCCAAGTCAGAAGCCGTTTAGTAACAACTTTTATTGGTAAGATTCCCTTACACAATAATTTTTATAGTATATTCTAACAAAAGCGACAGGTTCATTGATGGCAACACATGAGAAGATGCAATAAATTTTCCGGTCTCATTTTAAGCGAAGTCTCGAAATGACCTTTGAGGAGGAGCTTATTTTTGGAGGGAAAAGTTATATTTAGATGTCTTTAGACGCGAAAATGAAGATAGATATCTGTTTCGCATTCATTGCTTCGTAAGGCAATACCCCACACTCTATCTGCGACTATGTAGGCTTTGAACTGTACGAGACTACGAATGCGCAGGAATTTCAGACCGCGCCGCATGCTATTGAACACTTATTTCCAACCCGTGGCAGTGCCGTAAATGTTAAATATGAGCTTGCCTTCCTTATGATACATCGCTTTATTCCATCCTACCCCTTCTCTGATGAGACCCAATCATGTGAAGTCCACCAGTGGTATTTGCAAGTCTGACATAAATTTCGAGTAAGTGGTCGGCACATTATTGTCCCGAACGTGGTAGATAGCGAGCCCACTCAGAGGATTAAATAAAGACTGCATAATAGGCTTGGGCCGCTAGATAAAAATGTGTTAGAATCCCGTGACAGGGATCTTTCCGATATATCTTGAGCAGAAGCAGGGCATGAGAGAGTATGGAGTCCTTACATAACAAGTCCAAACCCTTTAGCACATTAGCTAACATCCGATGAAGTTGAGGGGATAGAGACATACACAATAAAAGGTTTCCAGCAACCGGTCTTTTCTTCATGAATTTCGTTCTCGCAAAAGCAATCAGAGGTATCTGAGACAGCTGAAGCATAAAGAGATACCCGCGGACTCGTTTAAAAAGGATGAACATGAGCAGTTCATGGAGAACGGCGCTGAGAAGGAACGTAATCAAGGTAGCAGTGTATTTGTTAACCTTCATCGCTGAAATTGAGGAATTGTAGACGTGCCTAAGAAGAAAAAGATGCCTGTTGAATGTTAGATTATGGAGTTCGAGCATTGCATGGAAATGTTTACACGGGACGATTCCAGTCTCGAGCATAGGCGTCGAAGCTCGGCGCGTTCCACTGAAGAAATGTTAGCTAAATGCGTTTTGAGAGACGACCTGCAAGAATGCACGCTGGTCCTGAGGACTATTTAGCAGTACTGACCCAATCTTTGCAAAAGCCTATTACCACCGTTAACAATAGTCCATGAGGCCGCTTGCGACGGATAGTACTTACCTCGATCAGCGAAACGAGTGATTTCCGCAAGGAAATTTAATACACACTCCCAGATGACATACCAAGTCTTCTGTATGATTAGCGCCCAAAGCTTGACAGAACTATGTGCTGACTAACCAATAGATATTCCATTATGAATGGAAATATCAAAGCATTCAGAATTAGTGGAAACTCATACAAACGGTCGGTTAGGTCCATTGTTTCTCTCATTGCTACTGTCTTCATGACGACTGGATAGATGCGAGCCTGGGATAGTATGTTCATGACGGATATGATACCAAACGTTGCGATTGCTTTCTCGGCAGCGTAATACCAATCGATTTTATCAGAACGCGGATACTCTAATTCATAAACCAAAGTTGGAAGGGTGGTAAAATCGAGAAGGTTTGAGACGGTCAGGTTTTTCGGATAGTGATTTGCTGTCTTCGTACACCTTCCGTTGAGGTCGACTGTTAAGGCATCGATTTCCCATTTGATAATACGCTCAAATGCATGAACTTGATCTATGTCAAGGGGGTCACCGGATTCAACTGCAGTCGCTACTTGCTTGATAGTTGAACCGTCCATAGCATCGCCGCGGAGAGATTGCCGACGTTGAGATAAATCCGATGAGGTAGGGCGATGATCTAGGTAGGAGGTTGATAGCGACGAAACTTGAGGCATGGTATTTGACTGGGTCGCTATTGGATCGACACTCTCAAGTTGTCTCAAAACCCCTTGTAGTTTTGAGCGCATATGGAATGCCTCAGACAAATGCCCATTATCTACACAAAAAATTCAGTATTCCTATGACTGATTCTGGGAAATGACTTACAAAATGCGTAACTAATTTCAGGGCAATCAGTGCTAGGTCCTAGTCTCTAAACACCAGCTGTTGTCGAATGACCAGGGCCTGTGGTGATCAACAGAAAATGGAGGAAGGAGAAGGTATCGCTCTACCATTACTTACCTGTGTTGCTTCATCAGAATCACCAATGATTGCACCGTGAAATAGAACGAATGTGTCTATGAATTATCAGTCGGAAGTTTTGTTTCAACACCCGAAGGACAACGCTGGTTGTTGGAGAAAAGGCAGAATAAGATGTTGGGCTTTGTAGAAGACAAGCATACCCATGGCCATTCTCGGAATACCGTCCACTCAATTGCAGCTACAAGGAAGACTAGTTCCCAAACCTGTCAAAAAGCAGACCGATTAGTACTGTGGTTACAGCCCCAAACAGTGAGAGAGAAAAGCTTACACCCTGTATTATCCAGCCAGACCCATTCCAGCCCAAGTAACGTTTGTGGACAAGTTTTTGTAATATTAATCCAAACAAGGATGTCATACAGATTCCTGCACTTGAGAGAACGAGAACCATGACGTCTCGCTGGAACATCATTTGCACTATCTGATTACCACCCAGTACACTTCCATACTTCTGGTAATTCTCTAGGAATAATTGAAGCATAAATATTGCCACACCAAGCCAGAACAGATTGAAAAATCCATGGAACTCGCTGTCGGCACTGGCAGGATTTCGTCCATCAAAGGTTGTGAATCGATGGGTGAAGACCATGTCACTGAACTTTCCCTTCTGTTTCCCAGAAACAGATTTCTCCTCCTTCCGCAGTCAGCATAGTTTGATTGATGGGTTGCTCAGGAACATGGCTTACCCTCTCGATGCTCAGCTTCAGGATCTCCCTGAGAGCAGTCTTGTCCGCGGTTAGGACGTACTTTCCTTTCTCTGTAAGTCTGTCTAGGGTGATAGGAATGCTTTTCAACCGCATTGGGCCAGGCCGCCCAACTGAAAGCTCGTTCTTTCCGTGGACCAGCTTTTCTTCCAAACCACCGCCTTTTCCTCCCTCTACGATTTCCGCAGCACTGTGTTGGACTGATTCATAGTTCTCCTCGCCCCCGCTTTCAGACGTTGACCTAGATGTCCCAACATCCGGAGACGCTTCAACTGACCATCGACCAACAAGCCGTGGTGATTCAGCTACGGACATTATTCGCTTCACGTGGGCCAAAGGTACGCTTTAGAAGACGCCTCTGAAACAGCACGGGGCCTTGCAAATCCCACAGCTTGCCCTCGAAGCCGAGGTTTTGACGTGGATTCAAGATGAACCGCGAACTGGGTGCAGCCTAGTTGGCCTGCAAGAATGAATCTACCCAAAAGCGTAGCCCCAAATACTGGCTGTTTCCTCTACCAATCGATTGATCTCCTGTGTGGATCAATGTTTGTTGCCCTCAGCCGTCGTCCGCTTTCGCAATGAAGTGTCGAAAGAGCTGTGTGGTAATCTCAAACTACCATTGGACCACTGACAGCAGGGACGTGTCGCAGAGCTGAACAGAATGATTGTCTGTGTGACAATGAAGCAAAAAAATTTGAACGTGACTGGAGCTCTGGTGGTACCCGGGCAGGCTATCAGAAGAGATGGGTACCTAGGGAATATGCTTCTGAACCTTTTTCACCTCCGGCGATTGAGAGTTGATGATGGAGGGGAATTGAGTACAAGCCGAGGATGTTAGGCGCAAAGGTATTTGTGTTAACGATCACCTGGGGCAGCCTGTAAGCCAAGGCTTTAAGGCCAGTACGGAGTAGTTCGAGAGTACACTTCTTAATAATAATTGCCATCAATATACCGCTAAGGGACGGCAGTTGAGCTACCGGATCGAAAAGCTGATGACGTCATAAGAGACAGCGATATATACCTAGGTACCCAATAGCGGGCGCAACTCTGGCAGTTGGAGATGCCCGGGCAGCAAGCAACAGCCAGTGGTATATTCAGACCATTTGTTCCAGCAGTGGTCTGTTGTCTACCCTGCCCATATATTTGGTAGACAGTAACCGTGTTGTAGCTGTTCAACGGATCTCACAACATGTGGCTGTTTGTTGATTCATCATGAGCGCTTATTTCCTAGGTAGATTGGATTGGGGCCTCGAGCAGTTGGCTGACTTTCGCGCTCTGTATCTTCTTTTTCAAACATCAGACCTCCTATGGTCCTCCTCGTTTTTCCTAGAATTCTTTTGCACAAATCAATGTTGTCCGAATATCGACTGCCAAGTATTCCAACGAATACAAGCTCTGTTCAGGTACCCGTTGCCGTGCAGATTGTGGCTGAGAAAATGCAGTTGGAATGCTTACCTAGGTACCTATATGGGCTGTGTTTGACCTATCGTCGGGTGGTGATTTTGTCAAGCTCAGATAGCATCGTGGCACTTAGAACTGCGTTTAAAATAACGTCAAGACCGCTCTTGACAGCCACCTCCCACGCCGAGATTAGTACTGCTCAGGTAAAGCTACGGAGTATCTGTTGACACGTACTGCCTCGTCCTTGGTGCTTAAGTACAGAGTTTTAAAGCCTTTGCTATGACCGAGGACTGACAGGAGTTCAGCCAGCAGAGCAGCTTCGAGGTCGAAGCACGATACTCATGCGATCAAGTTGATATATAAACAGTATATTTGCCTAACATATTCAGTAGAGAAGACGTTTGAAATTCTGGTTCGAAATTTATAGATTCCGGCCTATAGCTTGACTGCAAGATAATATGCTAAGATCAAATTGGTCACGACATCACTGCCACTTTTCTCGTTCACCACGAGACAGGAGACGATGGCAGAAGCTGTCGGTTGAAGAGTTCCCGTACGGACACGGCACTCTATTCAAGAAGCTTTGTTAATGCTTCAAACAGGTAGCCTTCGTGCAGTATCAGAACCATCTGCCTTCTGCTACAAGATCTTCCAATTTAGTCGATGTCCAAGAGCTACTAACCCCTCCAAATCATTGACGAAGTGCCTACTTACAGGTAGCTACCTAGGTAGGTATTCGAAAGTACGCTAAGTGGATGGAATAATTGTGCTGTTGCAACTGAACTGCTCATTGTGAAGTCTATCCACCAGCATGTCACACCCTTTTCCGGGCGTGATACCTTACCAGGACCAGGCACAAGCATGACTGCTGTCTGTCGAGCGGGCTGTTTATTGCGCTCCCACTCCCTCGCTCTCCCGGAACACACGACTTACGACCTCTTTAATTTTGTACCAGATTCATTGCGCCTTTTCATGGTCTCTCTTTCTTCCCACCCACCTCCTTTCCATCTATCGACGTCGCCCTGCGTGCCCACGGTCTTCCATCCTTCTCCTCGGCTTGCAACGACACGAGAACCTGCGGTCTCCAGCTCGCAACGGCCGGGTCAATACCTGGCAGACCGGGAGGATCTGGCGCATCAGAGCCTCTGGAGACGAGCCGTTCTGTGCTCACACAATCGAAGTGCAGCAAGATCTTGACGGTATTGCAGCCCTGGATTGCGGGCATCTGGGATTCCCAATCGAGCGGGGGAAGAATTACACGCACAGAAATACTCGTACCTGCGGAGCATCCAGGAGCAGACTTTAGCAGTTGGTAGGATACCTACCTATGCCCATCGCTGCTGATGCGGCCAATGTTGCGTGCCCCTGGGCCATACTGACCCTTTCTCAGCGCAGAGGCTCTGTGTCTTCCATCAACGAATCCGATCCTATTCGCACACGGCACCGTACCTCTCTTGTCGCCTCAGACGCAGCGGAGCACCCCTGCGATCGCAACCCGTCGCGATTATTACAAGCACAATTGAATCGCGCCGTCCAGCCCTGTCTACGACCGAAAAAGATCTTCGAGCGACGGACCGCCCAATCGTGCCAATCTGGGTTGATAGTAAGGCATAAAGCCCTCGGAAGCATACCTATGGTCGCATGGTGCCGGAAGTGTGGGCCCAGTCGACCCAGTTAGTGAAGAAGTGTCAGGGGAATCGGGGACCCGAACGACCACGACCACCAAAAACTCCAGACCGTCGATGATGGTCCTCCCATTCCAACCACATTCAAAATCAGATCTTCCTCCTGAGGTTCGCGCATCGCTTCGCAGACCATCGTCCCGAGGCCGTGGGCAAGATGCATTAGCCATCGCCCCTGACCCAGCACCTGCTCACCGTCGCTCAACGAGTTTAAGCAGCATTCAAAAAGGAGGGGGGAATCTAAATGTCAATCGCTGGTCCAAGTCAACGGCTTCGAGCGCGGCGAGCGCGCAATCTCCATCGCAAAAGATAGCATCGTCAAGACGAATGTCGGTGAGCGTTTCAGGGTCATTCTTCCTCACAGGTGCGGATAGTACATCACCAGAAAAGCAGAAGCAGTCCAGAAATCTAGCTCCGACAGCATATACCTCTTCTTCGACGCGTAATTTTGCGACCAACTTGAATCTGCCACCGATTGTGACAGCACCCAACCCACAGTCATCTACTCGGAAAGGATCCTCTCCATTAACTGGGCCCCCAACGCCGTCTCCTTCCACCGCTGGACTGTTGTCGGCCGCTGTGCGCACTACCGTCCCTGATTATTTCGGGAGAGCTTGGGAAGACTCCACCCCACGAGCCTTTGCTGCGGTGAACGCAGAACCCAAAAGCGAATATAGGCAAGACGACGGAGGCTCGAGGGCACTAGCAGCGCAAGAGGGGAGACACAGGTCGAGAGGTCATTCGCGACACCGCTCTCAAGCTGGGAAATCTAGTGCTAGTACAGGCGGCTCACCCAGAAACTCAAAGGGCCCTTCGCAGAAAGCCATGCTCTCCAAAGCCCTGCAGAAGGCCAATACCGCTGTGCTCCTCGACAATGCCCAAAATTTCGAAGGCGCCATGCAGGCGTATTCAGAGGCATGCGGGCTTCTCCAACAAGTCATGGCCCGTAGCTCAGGTGACGAGGACCGGCGTAAGCTTGAAGCAATTGTGAGTTTTGGCAATGCTGTCCTCTATTGGATTTCCATTAACGACGTCAGCGTAACACATATACCAGCCGCATAAGTGAGCTGCGAAGAATCACACCTCACCTCCAAGATGATGGGAAAGAGCTGCCGCAACGGCCACAGAGCGGTAGCTTCAGGGAAGACGAGGTGAGCCAACCAGATGATGAAGACGAAGCATATATTGAGACGGCAATTGCTACGAGGATTGTGAACGATCAATCATATGACCCTGATCTGCCGTCAGCTAGAACTATACAAAGCTCGCAACTTCCCGTTAGGCGGGAGTCTTTGATGATCCCGTCAGCCTTGGATTCTGGCCAATATCCAGGTAAGCTTGGACTAGATCCCGCTATCGAGCGCTCCCAGTCAAAGTCTCCTATGAGACAGCGTGTACATGAAATGAAGATTGAGCTGCCGCCCGCTATGGAGAGTATCTATATGCCTCCGCCTCTATCGCCACGAAGGCCGCATTCACCAGTGACACAAGTGTCCCCGAACAATTCTCGCATCCGGGTTCCTCATGATTCATACAAGACCACCCATGCTCTCAGCGCGATTCCGAATGGACACAGTCGAGCTCCCAGTAACGAATCAATGTCGTGGCTGGACACAATCGACGAGTCCGGTGGCTCAGCAGCTTCTTCAGTGCACTCCAGAACTTCGTCAATGGGTGTGAGAAGGAAACGGATCCGAGCAGCAAGCGGGGCTACGGAAGCAGAGTTTGATGCAGCGTTGGATGCGGCGGTTGAAGCAGCTTACGACGAGGGTTTCGAGCCAATGGAAGGCCCTCAGGGACACCGGTTTCACTTTGGCCATGATATGGAAGAGGATGACGACGATGCAATCGTCGCGAGTGTGCGGCGCAAAGTGGAGATGGCGAAAGAGCGGGTTCGCCAAAGTGAACGAGAGGCTGCCATTCAAAGTGCGCGTGAGCGAGAAAGACAGCGGCTACTTGACCAGAGCTCACAAAGTGATGATGCTAATGGTTATGGCAACGAATCCGATGAAGAGGAACGAATCCTCGAGGAAATGACGCGAGAATATGTTATGGATGATTTCGAGTTTGGCCTACAGTCCAAATCTGCCCTACCACGCGAGCGCGAATCGGATTCTAGTGGGTTCTCAGGGAGAACGTCCGGATGGAATAGTTCAATTGGATCGAATCCGACTACAGCAGGTACAACATTGTCGACAGTGACGGAAACGTCTTTCATCCCACAAATACCATTGCTGCAAACAAAAGCAGCACATCCACCCCCTGCCCAGGCCCTTCCCCCACCTCCCCCGGGAGCGGTGGTCTCGCAAACCCCAGGCCCTGCGGCTCAAGGGGTCCGTAGCCGGCGGCTCTCTGGTCAGAATCCCAAACAGCTAAAGATAGAGACCACTGTCAAGTCAAGCGGCCCACATTCAGATTCGTCCTCGCAACCACCTTCAATGCCACCCCCAAGAATTCCAGATCTAACTGGTGTCACTCTTGTTCATCCCAAAACGGCTGGTTTGCCGCCAAAGCAACCGCTCACATCAAGTAGACCACCTTTGACAATATCAAATCGGCAAACCTCATCATCATTCCCTGGTCTGGGCCCTGCTGAAATTATGTCACCACCCACTCCCGTTCTCCCGCAGAAAAATGCATCCGACGACATCGATCCCGACGGTGTGCCACGGTCTGGCTCTCCTGGTAGAACGTCTTCCAGGGGCGGTCTTCGCAAGAATTTCTCTTCGTCTAGTTTGAAGAACATGAAAACTCGGAATATGTCTCTCTCGGGTGGTATTGATGATGGATCTGAGGTATCTCCACATACTCCGGGGAGCTCGCAGTTTATGGCTCGAGACAACGGAAAACATCCAGCCATGCCCACCTTGCCAACCCCTATCGCAGCAGCTTTCACCAGCAAAATGAGTGCACCTACTGGGGGAATGTATCTTTTCAACAGCGACATACATCTACCAGAAAGTCCAGGCTCACCCAACCCGCTGACTACTGGGGCTCCTATTCCACTGGAACCATGCCCAACAGAATACTTGCTGCGTCCCTTTTGGCTCATGAGGGCTTTATATCAGACAATAGCGCACCCTCGAGGGGGCTATCTCTCTACGAAGCTATTTGTTCCACGTGATGTGTGGAGGGTCAAGGGGGTGAAAATCAAAAACGTCGAGGACAAAATCGCCAACTGTGACTTTTTGACTGCAGCACTGCTGAAACTGGCTCGCGTGGATGCTATTGACGCAGATGCTGTCCTGGAAGAAATGCAGGCTTTAGAAGGTGTTCTGGAACAGGTGCAAACAATACTGAGCAAGAAATTGGGCAGCGAAGTCGGGGTTCAAAACAACGGAGGAATGTTCAAAGATCCTTTCGCTAGCGTGGATACCGATGCAGCGACATCCTCTTCCAAGTCCGGCACGACCTCGAGTAAATCCTCGTCATTTTCGTGGAGGCGGCTACGGTCGAAGAACTCTGGTGTGGCACTATCTAGTGCCTATGCAAACAAGCCGTCGGCGTCTGAACTACCTAAAGAGGGCCTTACCATTGGCACCTTACCCATGACTTCAACTGCTCTAGCCAAAGTTCGATTTCCAAAGAAGGAGCTTAATGAAGTACAGTTCTCGGGGCCAAACGCGCAATATATGAGCTCTTTAGCGCGGCTTTTTGATGCAGCGCAAGCGATTGGTAAGCTTTGAATGCTTGTTCCTCACGATTCATTTCTTTATTAACCATTTGCAGATCAGATCGCTCGTCAAGTCGAGGATCCAGGTTTGAGGCATGCTGACAAGACACAAGTTGGCCTCGAACTTTGCACTCGACATGCGGCGGAGTTTTTCGGCTTTTACATCTGTCGGTTCGTTCTCAGCGATATTGCATTGCTACTGGACAAGTTCATTAAAAGAGGGAGCGAGTGGGTTCTTGTCTGACTGGCAACATCCGTCGCTGCCAAGTTGTGGGTAAGATCTTACCTGGTATAATTCTAGTTGTCCATGTGACAGTAAGAATGACTTCATGAAGGGGCGGCGCTGAAATTTGGTTGAGTACATGAAGTAGCCTGTTTTGCATTTTCTTGATTGGCAACGAAGACCACGTTCATACGTCGTCGCTATTCTCATAACTGAGAACGGAGTTATTCGGAATCCTTGATTTTCTGGTGTTACGAGCTGCTTTCTACATTATATCCTAGGCATGCATATGTCGAATAGTCCACGTTTTGTTTTGTTGAACATCATGCAGTTATTATGTTAATGGGGGCTGAAGAATATTGGTTGTGTATATGTACGAGATGGCTGTACAACAGCCTTAGCTAGAGAGAGATAAGACTTATCCTAGACCGCGGCCTGGGTACTGTTGAAATCAAGAAAATCTAGAGCGTCTACTCTTCCCTTCCGGTCTTCTACACGGTGTGCATCTGTTTTTGGAGAGTAATAACTTGCCCGTCGGCACTTGGGCGACAGCTGGAGGAGTATCCTCTCGTTACATAATCTCTTGGCATTGAAGTGACGGGTGTCGGAGCGCTTGACGTACAGCGGGGAACATGCGCGATACCTGCAGCTCAGCCATTCTACGTGTAGCTACGGCAGCAACAGCAGTTCCCTTCCCACTTCCCACTGTTGAACGAGAGCTGTTTGCATGTGCCCCTCTGTCTCTACGTCTATCGCGACGACAACCCTCGAAGCTCCACAAACCCCCATCAAACCAGCAAATTGGCTGGATATCTGAAGAACCTAATCCATCACGCCAAAAGACACGTCCCCGATAGCATAATATCAAAGGTATCAACTTCCGTCGACTGGACTGGGAAAACGGGCGGTCGCTTCGACCGCCCGTCTGATAAGAGAATGGATCCGCCAGATGCCAAATCGGAAAAGCCAGAGAAATCGTACCTCTCAGCAGCGGTAGAGTCGATCAGTCCATGGGGAGGCTCGCGGTCCTCTACTCCAAAGCCCTCTTCTTCTGGTAGTCCAGGTGAAAAATCCGGCCTCAAGAACCAACACGGGGGAGATGCCACCACACAGCATTGGCACGGTATCAAGTCTACAGACTATCCAGATGACTGTAAGCCTACCCCCTTCCTCCGCTCCTGCAGGGAAAGTAATCGGGCTTGTCTCTTTTGCTAGGCTCGGTATGCCTTGCTTTATTGAAAGAAAATGAAGTTGGACTTATGAGTACGAGCTAACCGAACATCTCCACAGGTCCCTCTCTCAATGCCCGGTGGTTTTATGCAGTCGATGTACGTCGTGAGAACCACTTCCTATAGCGTAAAGTGTTCTTCGAGTGCTGATCGCAACTTAACACAGGTTCCGAAAAGAAAGCCGAAACTGATCAGCAACGCTGTGGAAGAAGCCAGGCCAACCCCACCTCCCAAAAAGTTTGTTGCATTTTCCGGCCACGACTCTCGTGCTATAGAATCAGCTTATCAGAAACTTGCCGATGATTATCACAGCAACAAGGCGAGCCTCGGGCAGGAAGGAGCAGATGAGTTTACGGGAACCTTTAATAATGGTTCGAAAACACATGCAGGCAACACCAGTCAGGGCGAACATCCTGGAATTAGAGTACCTGTCCACGAGGACTTTCTCTTTGACGTTGATATTGAAAAGCGTGAATTGGCGCCCGTCTACTGGCTAGGCCCAATATTCCAGGTCACCAGAGGAACATGGTTTTACGATGATGGTAAGGCATGCGACGAGAGCTTAGCAGCACAGTTGGAGCAAGGTTATTTGAAGATAAAACCGTTCCGATATCCCACTCCACCCACGAAAATGAAACAAGCATCTAAAGCAGCTGAAGATCAAAAGTCGCTCGCCAAGTCCGGGGCATTTGGGCGTGCTCGTACCGGATCTGGTGACAGCACACCGAGGGGCTCGATAGATGGTCAACGGCCGCAGGCTCTTGGCGCGGAAGAGGATATTCAAAAGACGCATCGTTTGTTCGGAACTTACATGAACAGTGTGGTGACATACCAGGATTCAACCATTGCTTGTACGTTAGAACCACCACTGCAGCCTGTCTCATGCATATCCTGATCCTGACGTTACCTGCCTATAGGGTTGACTGTCGATACCATCATGGCTAGAATGAGTAGCACAGTGTACCAAAAGTTCGCTGGTGGAGGATATCTAGGTGGTGTCAGACTTACTCGTGGCTATACTGAGTCCCGCAAGTCGAGTGCCGCAGCTGCTGATAAGGCCCCCAATACACCAATATCTGCGGCGATGCCAGACTCTTCACTTGTACCGGGCCTCCAGCTCGACGAGAGACAACAGAAACTGCTGAAGCGTAGATCTGCACCAGCCACCACGAATGCAAAGGAAGAGATAAAGTCGTCTGTGACTACAGATATCGCTACCGAAGCCGCGGCTTCTCTTTTTAAAGGCAATGAAGACTCCGAAGCAGAACTGATTAGGAAGCGTGACGAGTCTATGATGCAGAATGATTACAAGGATCGTGAGGGTGAAGACCAATCGAGAACTGTTGATCATTTGATACTTTGCACTCACGGCATTGGCCAGAGGCTTGGAATGCGAACTGAAAGCGTCAACTTCATTGGGGACTGTAATGTATTGCGCCAGACGCTCAAGAATGTTTATGGGGGCTCTGCTGATTTACAAGCACTCAACTCTGAAATTGACAAGTTGCCCAAAAACTGCCGCGTCCAGGTATTACCCGTTTGCTGGCGTCATCTCTTGGACTTTCCCAAAAAGAAACAAAACAGAAACGAGCACGATCTTGGAGATACTGAAAATATTGAAGACGAATATCCAAGTCTGGAAGATATTACTATCGAAGGAGGCAAGCATACCTAATACAAAGATGATTTCTTGAGCTAACCTACACGACCAGTGCCATTTGTGAGGAGTCTTATCACTGATCTGGCCCTGGATATACTGTTGTACCAAAGCGCTTACCGAGAACATATCATGATCTCAGTCTTGAATGAATGTAATAGGATATACGCGCTTTTCAGAGAGCGTCATCCAAACTTTGATGGGAAGGTCCACCTAATGGGTCACTCATTAGGATCTGCTATTTTGCATGATTTGTTATGTCGACAAAGAGAAACCCCGAGTGTGCCGAGCGCAAAACAGAGGCATCAGAAAACCCACAAAACTACTGGCAAGTCGGATTCAACACCCTTAGATTTTAACTTTGAGGTTGAGGATTTCTACTGTCTCGGATCCCCGATTGGACTATTTCAGGTATGCTAGGCCTCGTCTTACGATGTCAGAGCAAAGGTCTACATGGATTACATTACTGACGCTGTGCTAATTTGTAGATGCTCAAAGGGCGGACTATAATGGCAAGGCATAGCCGCGCGGATGCAGTGAACACCGAATCGCCACTTGATCCTGAATATATGCAAGATCCCTTTCTGGCATCCGGACCCTCGACCGGATTTTCAAACGGAGAAAATGTATCCCGAGTTACTGGCCTTCCTCTCACGGTATCGTCTCCAAAAGTTGCACAACTATACAACATCTTTCATCCATCGGATCCGATTGCCTATCGCCTGGAACCTTTGATTACGCCATCTATGGCTTCGATGAAACCCCAACTACTTCCTTATACTCGCAATACACTCTCTGCATCTGTCAGTGGAATTGGCGCTAAGGTTGGACAAACATTCGGTGGTTTGTGGTCTAGTCTGAGCTCAGGAATAGCGAGTAGCCTTCTGAATCGTAGCCTAGGCCTAACTAACGATGACGTGGCGAGGATGGAAGCTGGATCTGGTCTGCAGACCAGGGCAGCACCGCAGTCCGTCGGTGCTGGTACAAACATATCTTCGGGCGGCGTGATTCCACCACCGCTAAACCGTGAAAATACTAATGAGAAGAAGCAGCAGCTAGCTGAGGAGACAGCTGCTGCGGATAGAGATGGCGGCGATGCACCAACACTGATTCAGGATGATATTGAGACTTTATATGCTAATTTCCAAAAGTCGGCGAGAGTTCGACAAGGCGAAATTGGATCGGACAGAGAATGGCAAATGGCCGAGGAGAAGGGCAGGAAGCTTCGTCAGGACGAGGCCAAGGTAAGAGCGCTAAACCGTAATGGCCGGGTAGATTATTCCATTCAAGAGTAGGCTTCGCTCAACCTGTGTATGTATGAACATTTTGGCTGACTCACCCACCAGGAGTGTCCTTGATTTCAACCCAATAAAGTTTGTTTCCAAATCCTTTTGCACCTTCTTTGAGAGCTAACATCTGTCAAGTACCATTGCCAGCCATCTAAGCTACTGGGCGGATGAAGACGTTAGCCACTTCATAATGTCTCAGTTGTTATCGAGACATCGTCCTACCGCGCCACGGACAGGTTTATCCTCGAGAGACAGAGGTCATGTATAATCAGAAGTGTATGTAGAGTATTAATTGAAAAGGTTCCATTATAATTTGAACAACCATCTATTCGCATACGAAAGGAAGTCAACGAACATAGTATATTTCTTATCAATACTAGCTGTCATTGTAAGCCTCAATTTACAAAAGCCCAGGCCAGCAGCAGGAGAAAGCTTTCGGTTCCAGCCATTGGCTAGTTAGCCTTTGCTCGTGCCAACTTCATAAAAGTATAAATAATTCATACATAGGTAGGATGATCTAGCTGTGGGTTGAGCTCCCATGTTTCCTTCATTCATTTAGGCCTAGGATGTTCGGTTACAAATCCTGGCGAACAGAATGTTCCGGAAATGTGTCTACACACCAAATCTCGCCATCAACAAAACGGTCCTATTACTATAGTAGTTAGGCGAAATTTGTAATATTCTAACTTGCGAGAGCATCCCTCATGCCAACGTTAAGCCAGCACATGTTTCAACCTCGGAACGGAATGCACACAAGATGGAGATTCGCACTTCATTTTGATTACTTATACTATGTAACGATATTATGTAGGCCGATTGGTACCACCTGGAAAGCCAGAAGGGAGGTGAAGCTTCGTGGCGTTCACAATATTTTTGAGCCTCGTGAAAATTATCTAAAAGCACAGGAATGAGTAGAAAGCGAACAAATCAGTAGCCGAAAACAGGTAACTTTTCTCGCCATATTGCGCCGTGGTCGATCCTGTTTATTCAGCCGTGTCAAGGTCGTCATGTTGAGGAGGAGGGGAGTCCACAGCAACTGTTAGTTGGGTGTTAGTAGAGTGACATTGTTTTCCTCGACTTTTCTGACTTGCCTTTCCTTTCATCCCCGTTGGTGCCATTGTCCCGCTCGCGGTCACGGTCTCGACCCTCATCGCGTTCGTCTTTGGCCTCACGATCTCTATAGGATTGTAAGTAAGTACAGGGGTAAGCCTGGTTCCTGATACTGACCTGTCATCCGGGCTACGTGAACGGTCACGATCACCGCGGTCTCGGCGATCATAGTCTCGGTCACGATCTCGTCGGGACTCCTTGCGAGGAGAATAATCACCACGACTTCTTCGAGGAGAAGGAGAGCGACCACCTCTGCGAGGAGACCGACGTCTCGCCGGAGCACGCTCCCGCTCTTGGCCAGAATCGAATCGCCAAGAGGCTGACGGGGGAGTACGAGCCCACTAGATGATATAAGCAGATATCAAGTATATGGTTGTCGAGCTGCTTACTTCGATCTTCAAAAGGTCATCGTGCCCAATACGCTTGTTGTGCATCTCATGATAAGCATCGTCGGCGTCTCGACGACTCTCATACTCAACAAAGGCGAACCTGCTTCAAGTGTCAACGAAATTAGAGCGGAACATATCAACAACAAGATTCGTGTGTACTCACAGACGGCTCGCTGCGGTTCGTGGCGCAGGTATGTCGCAACGAACAAGCCGGCCATAGCTAAAAGAATGTCAGATACAAGGCCGTCGACACCAGGATATGGAGGCTGAAAAGCGAGAGACAAAACAAGGTGCGACAAAGTTCGATCCGCCGACATTCGCATAATTGGCGGAAGGAGACAGTGTTCGACTCATTAGGAGACCGCTCGATCGTAATCGTAGGAGGAATGAACGGGAGGATAGGAAGCGCGGTATAGGACGATAACTTGTGACAGCGAAGTCTCGACGAGGAAGGACGAGGTTGGGGGGTGGTGAGATCATGGCACTCGAAGATGATCACCGAAATATCGACGATGATGACGCTTGGCTGACATACCGTTCGAATTCGTAGGCTAAATCGCGAGCGCGGGTACCAGGTCCAAACCCCTAACGAAGCCACAGGTCAGTCTGATGATGGTGATGGGGATGCGGGATGGTAGAAAGGCAAGACTGACTGTAACATAAAGTGTGGTTCCGCCGCGAGACATATTATCCGCCTTGATGCGATTCCGAGGCGATCTTCAGGCAATTAATAAACGAAATGCGTCTCGAGAAAAGAGATGTTCGTGTTGTTCGTGTTGTAAGCTTGGTGACGGGCAAGAATATACACTCTCAAAGGAGGATGTTCGGTCTGTAACTTTCATCAGAGCCGACGGGAGACCAAAGAAGCTCTCGGCGCTAATGGCGTCTATGTCACGTGATCAATACATCTTTTACGACGCCATCATATTGATCAGGAGGAGGCTCGTTCATGAATTCACTGAGCAGAGATCCAAAACCTATCACATGAGACTTTGAACTTTTTGGTTTCGAATTATACATCCCAATGACTGATTCTATACAGCAATTGTCTAATCACTCAATCGCTCACTTAGAAGCCTTTTGCTCTGGTATCCATACCTTTTCCAACTCTTCCTAATGGTATTGAACCCAACAGTCCGTCTAATTCTTTCTTTCTACAAGCCCAGATGCTGAAATGCGCCCGCTCCCAATGCATACCCAAGAACAACCCATATAGTATTTTCATATACACAGCTTTCTGCTTACCTACTACATGTAGATGGCATTAATGTTATCAAAAACCAGACCAAAACAGATGAACAAGTACAACTGCGTTTTCGATTTCGATATCTGCAGTTCTCAACTCTGAAGGGTTATGCATTAGGGATCATCGGCGTCAAGTCGAAGGGTAAGCAAGAAGTCCCTAGTCATCTCAAAGCTGAGCCAGCTGCTTGCCATGCTTGGTGCAACCTTCAACAGATTTGGCACTATACCTTTGTACATGCCTCTAATACCCTCCTGGGCGACAATTATTCTAACAGCATCGAATATCGATTTGTACTGGTACCCCATTCCCGACATGGTATTAATTTGGAAACGTCGGCGAAGAACGTCACTAATGTAATTAGTCGACCTTGTTCCTGGGGTATTGACGATTGTACCTACAATGGGTATGTGCATGTCTGCGCAACGGCACCAGATATAGCGCCAGCAGCCAATTTTCGTAAAGCGCTTGGATTTTTGTCGCCCTCAGGTGTGAGGTAAGATCGAACAATTTCATAGGTCATAAAATTAAGGCCGACCTGCAAAGCAATCTTAGCTAGTTAATTACAAGGTACGCCGATATTTTGGGACTTACATAAGGCGCGACACCTGCTACTGTGGGTATGATGCCTCTATACAAGGCGGGAATGCCGCCCTCCGTCTTGTACATAGTGACCAAGGTCCGCCACATTCCGGGGAGCTTGGCCCTTTGCGTGGTGCTGAATGCCGCAAAAGAAGCAGACTGAATGGATAAGCGGGTTCTGACAATGTCGAGCGGGTATGTGAAGCAAACGGAGGTGATGCCAGCGGCACCACCACATATTAAGCGCCGCAGGGAACTCAAATCCTGGCCCGGAGAAGCTTCGAAGAACTTGGGAACTGTTAGCAATGACCGGGATTTCTGTCAATACTAAGCAGAGTTGACTGGAAAGAATAACAACCACCTTTTTGTAGAAGTTGTAGCTCCCGAACTGGACCGCAGAGTACGGGACAATTCGAATGCAGTTGGTTCCGTTGCCCCTCATAAAGCCGCGCCACCCCTCATCTTTCCACATTTTCATAAGACCTTTTCCAACAGAGAGCTTGTATTCTTCCCTGCCAACACTTTGTATCTGGAATAAAATCTTCAGTCGCTCGAGAGGCGAAACGACGGTACGTGAGACAGCTCCAGCCACGCCGCCAGCGCAAAAGGCCGCAAAGACGGGTTGGGCGACGATCTCGCGAAGTTGCATAACCTTTGGTCCATATCTAGGTTTAATATTATTGCCCTCAGACTGCGCGATAGTTTCAGCAACATCATATCGCATTTGGGGAAAACGCTTACAGTAGACATTGCCGGTGTTGATGGCAGCCTTCCAGATTGGGCGGAGCAGAGTTTCACACAAGGAAGAAACGAACAAGCGAAGGAAGCAGCCTCTCTAACAACACACGCACAGTTTACGTTCGATCAATTGGCAGAACCATCTGCTTGTGAGTGCGATGTCGTTTGTTTCCGGTATAAGCAAAGCGTAAGCTTGCGCTTGTCGCGACGTCACAAGGCCGCGGTTCGGTGATACGATGTAGATAGTAACGATTGGAAATGGTATTGGAAGAAACAATCCGGTCGAGTTTTAACATTAATGGCGAAGGCGAAGGGCGCAGAGATACAGTCGTGTTGTGAGAAGAATCCGTAGGTGATAGAGGTCGGCTTTGATGTTTCCAAGGGTAGAGGTAGGTAGTTCCGAGGCGGTTGGTTGCCAGAACAGAATTCGCAGGCTAGGCTGAGTCAAGGCTGCTGACTAGTGCCAGTTACCATCCTCATACGAGGATAGGACTGTTAAAATGGGTTAGAGGAAGTCAATTGTCTGGATCATGGAAGACAGCCTCTCGAGTATGTAATCGATAGGGCCCCTAGTTATTTTCCAGAAAAATGCCTCTTAAAGATTGCGGACGATACGCCCAGCGCGTGAATCCATTCGGGTGTTGATATTTTATAGATACACGCGAGGTAAGCTGGAGCACTTCAGCCCGACCTAGAGTGGGTCCGCAGTGCTGCGCGCTAGCCTTTTATGGGTCGTTAAGCGAGTATGCCCCCGGTGCCCACACAGATACGGTTTTATTCTACTGAAACTTTCAACTCGAACTTTGCAAACTACGACTTCGATAAACATCGACAACATCGCATCTAACCGCAGCAATGGGTACGTAGCCTAAATTCCTCGCCTTCGTGTGCAAGTGGTGGACTTGATTCTTTCTATGCAGGTATCTGTGCTGAAAAGCCGGATCGCTCGTAGAAAATGAATCTTGGCCCTGCGCAGCATATTTGCGTCGCAAGACCAAATTGCAAAGAGCATGCTTGATCATAGGCTGACGGATTCTGACTCTAGGTATCGATCTTGACGCTCATCACGTCCGCAGCACCCATCGCAAGGCGCCAAAAAGCGACAATGTTTACCTTAAACTGCTCGTGAAGCTCTACCGCTTCTTGGCCCGTAAGTGCTTCCCGCCGTTGGCATGGTAATTCGAAGTCCACTGCTAAATAGCGATTTCAGGTCGCACTGAATCATCCTTCAACAAGGTTGTCCTCCGCAGACTTTTTATGTCGCGCATCAACCGGCCACCCGTTTCCATCTCGAGAATTGTCGCCAACACCTCCGAGAAGTCAAACAACAAGACTATCGTCATCATTGGCACCGTCACTGACGACAACCGCTTGTTGACTGTCCCAAAACTGAGTGTGGCGGCCCTTCGCTTCACTGCGACCGCTCGTGCTCGCATTCTCGCTGCCGGCGGTGAAGTTTTGACGTTGGATCAATTGGCCTTGAGAGCTCCAACCGGAAGCAACACTCTTCTCCTTAGAGGACCAAAGAACGCCAGAGAGGCCGTTAAGCATTTCGGAATGGGACCACACAAGCACAAGGTATGTCGCTAATTAGCAACTTGAATCTCCATGCTAACAAGTAGCACAGAAACCATATGTTGAATCCAAGGGTCGTAAATTCGAGAAGGCCCGTGGACGCAGGCGCTCAAGAGGTTTCAAGGTCTAAGTGTGTTTTTGACCGACCATGGATTTGTACACATGTCGTCGCTCTCTTGCAACGAATATGTTCTAGTCTTTTTAGGTGTCTGGGGAAACGGTTCAAGGATCTGATCGATATGGGGTGGCATAAAAGAGCGCAGCTTAGCAATAAGTCGGTGCGGCTCAATAGGCGTGACAGAGCATCTCCTGTTCGTAAAGGTCGTACATGTATCAAGCATGATCTTAATTAGACTTGTTTGTACCACTTTACGGAATTGAAATGAACCTGGATTCTTTTACACAGCTGTCTTGAATGTTTGACGTGCTCATACTGAAAGCTACTTTTTTTCCAAATTTATATACAAGCTCAAAACACGCTTGTTATGTTTTTCGTGATTGGCTCAAACCTTGTCTCCGCTGAGTGTATTACCTCCTCATTTACACTCTATCTGATGGTACAAGTTTGTATATTATGGTAACACATTTAAACAACATGCTCCTCGTCGACAAGCATATTGGCATCCACGCCGTGCTTTTTCCGTAAAGCAACAAAGTAAGCTTCTTTAGATTCCTAGTGATTGATGAGCTCAATGGATTTCAGACCAGCCGGTGTAACTCACGCTTCTGGATGATTCGGGTTTCTCCCGATGTACTGATCCAAAAAGCTTCCGCAATTTCTTTTCAAAAGCCTTATCCTCGGATCCTTGATAAAACTTACAGACTGGGAAGCAAAAGGCGCATCAGTTATAGTCGTTCAAAAATGAACTAAGTCCCTTACCAAAATGTCCTCCAGTCTTGAGAGACTCAAATGCGAACTGCAGTGCTGCAGTGCAGAGGTCCTGGATCACTTTAGTTGGACACATAAATGCGAGTAGGAGTGATATACACACCATACTTCCAGCGTGATCCTTGAATGCTATGCCACTCGTGTTCATCATCCTATTATAAGGGTCACTCAGACTTCTTTTCCAAAACCCAGTGGTTTGATCCCAGGGTGCGGACATGTCACTCAAAACAATATCCACCACTTCTCCGTTATCCTCATCCCTTCTCGTAGTCCTCCTTACCACGTCTGTCACAGGCCCCTCGCCTTGCTTGTGACGACCATCCGTACCTATCTCAAGCTCAACACCACCGGCGCGCTGGGTGCGAAGGAAATTTGGATTTTCTGGTAACTCGAAGAATTGCTCTTTCGGTCGTCCTCGGTCAGGGTCGGAGAGGAATCTCTTCACTTCTTCCCGAACTTCTGCAGAAAGAAAATTCCCCTGGATTGTAGACACGCCTTTGGGTGGTTGGGCTGGGATGATATCAATGCCGACTATTCTGCCGTTGGGTTTCGTTCTTTCGACCGCAACCTGAGACCAGCTACCCGGGGCATAACCCTGATCCAATTAGCACTATGAGGCTTCACGAAGGAATCCATATGAAAGGTGACTGACAAGATCGATTACCGTTTGGCCCTTCCTGAAGATCCGATATTTGGCGTCAATCTACGGATGTTAGCAGCGAAACGCAGTTTGCCTCCCACACCGCACAAACCTCCAGGAGTTTGAAAGCGGCTCTACTCTTCAGGCCTTGGACCTTGGCCTCCTTAGAAAACGAATCCTTTGATTGTCTCTTTTTCCATCGCGTTGAGGACGATGAAAGGTAGGGAGTGGATGTACGGAAATCGCGAGAAAGAGCGCAATGGTTCAAGAGCCCAGCGTCGCAAACCAGGGCACATTTCAGACTCGAAGTAAGCCCAATGGTCCTTGTGCCTGGATATGCCCGCAAGGTGAGTCGCGAAAGCATCCGGCTGCGGATTTAAATCAAGTTCGACTGTGAACAATCCATGAAATGGGATAATGGTTTTTCACAATGCCATGTCGTAAGGCTGTCAGGCTACAAGGATCGCAGGGACAGTACGGGATTGACACTTCGGTTACTGTAAGTACAAATTTCACGGTGCACAGGTGGTCTAATAAGCCTGTCTCTCTATTTATCCACTTAGTAGGTACTTGTACTCGAACGCATTGAAAGTGAATCTTTTATTCAAGTAATTGTAAATAAAAAGCTTAAGATTAGCTATGTAGTATACAGGTTCATCCAACGCCGCGCCAATGTGCAACCAACAGCTTCATTTATCCAGACGACAACCTACACTTTATCCTTGTTCAGACCAAAAAGCTAGCTCCTGCGCCCCTACGATCTTTCTTAAGGGGCGAAAATCCACCAAAGGCTGTAGCTGGTGCTAACCTACTCTTGAGCTTGCTACTGAGAAGTCCCTTGCCACTTGATTTGTTAGCCCCTAGTGAACTCTTTACCTTCCTCGTTGACTCGCCATCCTCTTCGTCAAATAGGGTTCCCCCTAGGAGTTTTCTTTTTTTTATCCTCGGCCCCACGTCAACAGGATGCTTCTGGTTACCAAGGACATTTCTCGAGTTCGCTGCCTTTGTGTTTACTGGTGAAGTCTCTCGCATAAGTTGCTTCCCATCAATAGATTTCTCTTCTGCCTCGCCTTCTTGTTCATTCTCATCTCCCTCCTCCGTCACATCCTCTAATTTGCTGGACGAATGAACTTTTGCATGCCGTATTTTCCCATTCTTAGTAATTGATTTTGTTTCTGCGAGAACCTTTTTCTCTCTGGTGTGCGTGTCCTTGATGTTCTCATTTAACGGACTGGTCCGAATTGGATCCATAGCGGCATGTTGGGTAGGTGATCTGCTTTTTGGGCCCTTGATGTCGGTGAACTCGGGCTGGTTCTCGTTTTCCTTAACAGCAAACTCATCCGAGGCCATATTGATGGTGCGATTCAGAAAGGGAGTGATAGAGAACATAGATTTCTCGCCCACCAACACCTGGTCAGGTCGTCCTTTATAGGTGGCAAGTCGTTTGGCTCGAGGCACTCTCTCGGGGGTGCCGACATTGTTTTCAGTGAAAATTTCGGATGCAGCTCTCTTTCGTGATTGCTTCATAGTCGGCAGACTGGTCCTAGGTTCTTCCTCGTCTTGAGGTTTTGCGCGTAATCGATTCGCTTCCTCCTGTGCGTGCTTGAGTTGATCCTTCATACTACGCAGCCTCGTTCGCATCTGGTCCAGCTTGTCTTCCAGACTGGCGTTACGAACGTCACATGCCTGAACCTTCTTCCCAAGCTCTTTAGTGACTTTGTTTGCTTCATTCATCCGCTCGAGCTTGTCCTCCAGTGCTTTATAGCGTGCTTTAAAATCCACGGCGTCCAATCCAGACCTGTCGGTGGATTTAGCCGTCTCCAACATTTCCCCTATCTTTTGTTCTGCATGCATATAACGCAACTGCGATTGCTTCAACTCCTTTTCATATTCTTTGGCCACCTTTGCCGCTTGTTGCTTCTCTTGCGACAACTGTTTCATGACATCTTCTAACTGGAGCTTAGATTCATTTTCGGAATCGGTTTGGCTCCTAGCAGCCTCCTTTCTTTCTTTCGCATGATCTTTCTTGAGTCGATTCAGGCGTGACTCGTATTCTGCATCCTTCCCAGCGTCTGCATTTCGGCGAGCTGTTCGTTGAGCTGCACGCTTTTCGGTCTCCAACTCTACTTCCAGCGTAATAATCTGGCGCTGCAAAGCCAATTTTTCCGATAACACGTTTTGCTGGTGTATAGCTTGCGACTTGAGATGCTCAACCTCGGGTTTCAATGCAGCAAGCTCGCGATCAAGGGACAGCTTTTCGGTAAGCAATTTGGTGTTCTCCTTTGCAACGCTGTTCATCGAAGAAACCTCGGCCTACAATGATTAGTTTGGTGCTTCACACGACGATCACCACATACTCTCAAATTTTGTAGCTCGCGAGCCTGGGCTTTGAAGTCAACGTCTCGTCTCTCTCCCGCTTCTTTTCCGCTGTCAATTTGGACCCGTAATTCGTCATTTGTGCCTTCGAGTGTGTGCATATGATCATCTTTCAAGATCAGCTGTTCTCGCAGCTCATCATTCTCCTTTTCCAGTAGTAATATGCGTAACCGTAGTCGACGTGCAGCTTCGTCCTTGAAAAGTATGTTGGTGCTCTGCACGGATTTATTGTAAGCTGCGTCCAAGGATTGCAAAACGAGCAAATGCTAGGAGCGTTAGCAAATATCACAAAATTAGTCTGATGAAGGAGCATACGCCGTCTTTGACTTCGCTGTCATTAAAAGATATAGATGTATCCATCACTATGGGTGGCTATGAGTATACTGACAGGATGTTATGAAGAGTTACTCTTGGGGGAGGACGCGAAAGTAAACAAAACATTACAGGGTGGTTACACCCGTCCACATGATGCCCCACGTTGGCAGCCTGATCGCCTAGGTGTCAACAGCTTCTTTACAGCCGCGAAAGGACACGACACTCGAGCCTTGGTCAAGAATACATCAATGATCAATCTCGCCCTCCCCAACCTCACACAACTTCCATCCATCAACCCATCTCGCCGGCTGCAGACCTAAGATGCGTCTTCTTCCAGCGGTCTTGCTCTCCCTACTTCCATTGACGACTCATGCAGCGAAGAGGTCCGATGTCGATAAGTTTCAGCAATTTCACAATAAAGCTCTAGCATCGGCTCCCCTGAAACTGGAGGATGGCATCTATAGCCAGTTGACGTCTGCCCCTCGTGACTACTCCGTGGCTGTACTTTTGACGGCGTTAGAAACCCGATTTGGGTGCGTATTGTGCAAAGAATTCCAGCCAGAATGGGACTTGCTGTCGAAGAGCTGGACAAAAGGAGACAAGGCGGGCGAATCACGCCTGGTGTTTGGAACATTGGACTTTACTGATGGGAAGAATACTTTTCAATCGGTTCGTAGCTTGTCGTCTGCAATATGACTATCTTCTTACTAAGTCGACAACCAGCTCGGCCTCCAAACAGCGCCAGTCCTGTTACTCTTCCAGCCAACCATAGGTCCTCATGCAATTGCTTCATCGGGACCAATTCGATACGACTTCACTAATGGGTAAGAATATCCTAATGCGTGGGACAGCCTTTTGACAGTCATATACTGATTGACGATAGCCCTCAATCTGCTGAACAGGTTCACTCCTGGATATCCCGTCATCTCGCCAATAGACCTCATCCTCAAGTCAATCGACCAGTCAATTGGGTCCGCGGAATGGCGGTCACCACGGTGATACTTGGTACAATCACCTTCATAAGCGTTGCATGGCCGTACATGTTACCGATTATTCAAAACCGGAACGTCTGGGCAGCCATTAGTTTAATTGCCATCTTACTTTTCACAAGTGGACACATGTTCAACCATATTCGCAAGGTGCCGTATGTCGCGGGCGACGGCCGAGGTGGCGTCAGTTATTTTGCAGGCGGCTTCTCGAGCCAGTATGGTTTGGAGACACAGATCATTGCAGCAATCTGTAAGTCTGCAGTCTCTCGAAAAGATAATGCTTACTAACTACGTATCTAGATGGGTTACTTTCGTTTGCCACTATATCATTAGCTTTGAAAGTGCCCCGTATTGCAGATCCGAAGACTCAGCAGGTTGCCGTGTTAGTTTGGGGGGGGGTTATTTTCATTATGTACAGTTTCTTGCTCAGTGTTTTCCGGATCAAGAATGGGGGCTACCCCTTCTGGCTGCCGCCATTCTCATAGTCAATCAACACTCTATCGCTCGCCTGGCCTTTCCGCAGGCCCGCGGGTCCGGACGGGCTGAGTAAAAGGGTCCTGGCTATTGCAAAAACACTATTGTATAACAAATGGCAGCCGATGATCTCGCTATTTTCATGCCGAAATTTTTACATGTGTATATATACATGTACCAAGGTGCCGGTGTAGATACATTGGGTTGTCTTACCTATCCGTTCACGAGTCTTCATGACAACTAGACTCGGTACTTCCTAGGACTAAGATATCTCCTGTTTTGCATTCCATATTCTGCCAAGTCCTACTAAGCAACATCGCCAGCATTAGTTTTCGCATATGCAATACTTGTGATTATTCCATTCACTGTCCACCACTCCAGCTACAAGGTTAGCCGGTGATTAATTCCAAGCTTTAAACCTGTACATTAATGTGCATCTACGTCTACCTCCCCCAAGAGAGTTGTTATGGGAAGCCGTAGCTAAATTAGTCACGTGGCATCACCGGCTTGATTCCGCTCCATTGGTAATCTTCAATCTCCAACAACGTATCTGAATAACAGGGCCTTGATAATCCAAGGGTACGTAGGGAAGATATCGCTTTCGTCTCAAGTAATCAGAATGATGTGCGGTACGGTTTTCAGCGGGCTGCGTGATGTTTATCCTTATACTATTCCGCGCTTCTGCTTCAATCGGCCTGGCTGCTTTGTAAACACTCCGAATGAGTGTCAGTCTTTTGAGTATATAGTACGTTCCATTGCATCCTTTCCTACCCCTTTCTACCTATTATAATCTGAACTCTTGGCCCTCAAGCATCCTGCTTTTCCTTGTTTTGACAAGAAAGTTCGCTGGCATTCATACAACGTTATCACCCGCAAATATTGCTGTTCCTAAATGGCTGAGATGATTCGTGAGGTTATGGTCATTGGGGCAAGCAACGAATCTAATTTCCCATCACTACTATTCCCGGGCTAATTCATGTTATCAGGGAAACGGAAATATTGGAGCGTCTATTCTAAAAGCGATTGTGGAATCCTCGAAGTTCAATATTTCGGTGCTCATACGGCCAACTTCGCAAAATCAATACCCAGACAATGTTCGTACCATAGTGTCAGACTACTCTATGACCAGCCTTATCGAGGCTTTCAAGGGACACGATGCTGTAGTATCAGCCCTCGGTGCTGGCGGTCTTGATAATGAAATCAGGATGATCGATGCTGCCGTTACAGCTGGTGTAAAGCATTTTATCCCAAGTCAGTTTGGCAGCAACACTCAGAGCAAAAAGGCTTGTGAGCTCTTGCCTATTTTGGCAACCAAAGCTGCGATTCTTGGCCATCTGAAGAAAAGGGGAGGACAAATAAAATGGACGGGCATAATCACGGGGCTGGCTTTTGACTGGGTAGGTCATTTTGTTGAAATGCTTCCTCTCAATATTCCTGATGTGTTCTTATTTGTATCTGACCTTTTTGTTAGGGTTTACAGATTGGTTTGCTGGGCTTTGATATTAATCAACACACTGCCTTGGTCATGGACGGTGGTGACCGTGCTTTCTCTGTGACCACTCTCAGTCAGATAGGCAACGCTGTCGTCGCTGTACTTTCTACACCTGATCAGAATATCAACAAAGTCATCTATATCCACTCTTTCACGGCCACGCAAAACCAAATACTGGCGAGTTTGGAGAAAGCATCTGGCAGAGCCTGGGAGACAACATACTGTACAGCCGCAGATGCAGTTACGAGAGGACTAGAGTTGTTTAAGAAAGGCGAATTTTCGGGTTTATTGCTTCTTCTCAACGCGATTAGTCTTGGGGAAGGATATGGTTCCAATCACCTGGTCGATGTAGAATTGGCAAACAGAGAACTCGGGCTTCCTGAGCAATCTATGCACCAAATAATTGCTGCTCTAACTCGTGGCACTGTCGCATTGATGAAAGAACAATGATTTCAGAAGGCGTTTGATGTGCTGGCCTTGTAGGTGCTGAAGAAGAGGGATCTCGTCGTAGACTCCCTGAACCTCTACGTACAAATGGGAGACCGGGGAGCTAAATAGCGAGTATTGATGTTGCGGGATTTCCAAAAAGCTGACGTTCATTCCTGGTCGACCCGAAAACAAGGACATTAGTGTAGAACCAATGAACATAGGTAGAAAAATTAAGGTCAATCGAATGGATGTTTTGGTCCACGCTTATCAGTACTACAGTAGGAGGAGCGTGAGATCAAGTTGGGAATCCAGACAATAGTCCAAACCTTAGGGTGAGTCTGGGTCACAAGCGGTGTCTCTCGCACCCTCTCGGTCGCCGAATATATGTTATTCGGTTTGCAATGTGGAAAGTGGAAGATGACTCTCGGGGGACGGATGAAACCTGATTTTACGTCGCTCAGATAAATATACTCGAAACTTACTACATAAACATTTTGAACTTTTATATATTTAGCTCGAGACCCAGAAATTACAATACAATACATCCAAGTACTCATGTTTTGTTTGTATGGTTGACATTGATGTCACATTGCTGTGGATAAGACGCCAAACCTGCTTCGATTGTTATTTGGCATCGTATCGTTAACATTCGCCTCGGCGAATCTCGTAAATTTTGTTAGTTGAATTTCGCGTATTCCGTGCGTTCCTTTAGACGAATAATACGTTGCTAGACCGCTCAAACCAGATCTATACAGCGATACTCACTAGAAATATATCAGACTTTTTGAGACATAAAGTTATGAAGATTCTTCAATGTTTTTGTCCTCTGCGAATCTACTTGAACTTTGTCAAAATTTCGCGCTTTTCTTTATCCCTTCACGCCGAGTAACAATGCCTTATCAAGTATGACCAAGCATAACCCTTTTTTTTCTCTTGTGAATCTAGGAGAATAATGAGCTAAGCAGATTTATGTAGAGCCAAATCCATTTTATTCTGTGGCCCTGCTGTAAACATCGTCGACGTTCATACGGGTATACGTAGCAAGTGCTTAGTTCGTTGACAACGGGAAATAGGGTTTTAGGGCGATTAAAGTAATCTAGTCTAAGACAGATGTCAAAGCCCTCGGAACAATTCCAACAACAGCGCCTAGAACTTCTGAAATTTGTCAGATGATCAGTGTTGGGAGAGGTGTGTCATCCAAAACATACACCGAGTAGAGTGAGTCACAATTCCAACCCAACAACTCGCCGTCAATATTATATAAAGGGGCTTTGGTTTAACCACAAATGCGAGTCCCTTCTCTTCCAACCAAGTCCCAGGGCGTTCAAGTACCCATCAATTATCATCTGGCATACAAGTTACCAATCGTGTAATCTGATACGAACGGCTCAACTATCTATCCCCCAGCACACCTTGAGGTTAAGCATAATGGAACAAAATTGCCTTCCCGAAGATCTAGAATCTTCACCAAGGATATTCTATCAGTTTGTTGTTACACAACAGATGTTCTATCATACTTCGCTGTCCTTCGCATTCGTTAACATAAAACCACTTCTTCCAGGACATGTTCTGGTTTCGCCATGCCGAATCGTTCCTCGGCTCTCTGATCTTACGCGCGAAGAAGTTACGGATCTTTTCATCACAGTTCAACGTGTTGGAAGGATGCTTGAAAGAGTTTATTCGGCATCTGCCCTGAACATCCCCATACAGGACGGGTGGGATGCAGGCCAGAGTGTCCCTCACTTGCATGTTCATCTTGTCCCGAGAACGCCATCAGATTTGGACTCAGAAGGTGGGCCTGATGCTATTTATGATAGATTAGAGGGAGTCGATGGCGATCTGATGCAACAGTTTCGTCGCTTGCGGCCACGGCAACCAAATGTAGACGAAGACTCATTGGAAGCGAGGAGCGTTGAAGTCATGAAACAAGAAGCAGATATGTTGAGACTGGAGATGCAGAGAGATCTGACCTCTACAAAAACTGGCTAGTACGATGTTCTTGAACCTAAGATTGCACCTGGGTTGCAAGTGTGGTGTGGGCCCGATGTAGTACTGGTTGTAATGCAAAGATACTTATTAGCTGCCTTTGCTACGTATATTTTCAATTTTGCTTGCAGTTTCATAGCAAAGGATGACCGGGTATTTTTGAAATCAAGTCCTACATCCACAAAGAAAGAGGAATAGTCCACAGACCTCCCCACCGCGGCAACTAAAACATCGATTTGGATAGTAAGTGGCTCTTCAGGGAGCATTAAATTTTCTTTTACGTCTCCCCAGCCCCTAAATTTACGACTTACATATCAACTACGTAAACCTTTTCCCCGTGATCTTCTCATAATTATCTATACCGTTGTTATTTGCAGTATACCCAGTATCTCAGTGAGTCTCTTAGAAAGAATGAATGTAACATTCATGTTATTATTCGTATTATCATTACATAATAAGGTTCGGGCTATGTATCTTAAAAGCAATTCTAATACGTTTTAGTACGTCGCAGCAGAGTATCTCCTCTGCGGTTCGTCAATTACGCTAAAATAGAAAAACTTAGTGTGACAATTCTTGACACTGATGAGATCAGCCCCCGAAAGCCAGACTTGAATTACCCGCGGGCTATTATTAGAAGATATATACTTACGAATTATTGTCTTATTAGTGTCAATGGGCAAATACATTCTCGTCAGCTACTCTAATGACTTGGGTTCCTGGAATTTACGTGTTAGGGGATAATGTTATCCTATCCGAGTTTAGGGGGGTGGGGGTTTTTCTCTACGTCGCGATAGTAGTTCAGGATATAGTCCTCTAAAATTTTACGACTTGTTAAATTTAATATAAGTTTGGTCAAAGCTCACCAGTCTAATCGAGACTGTGGTATATAATATCCAAAGATTAGATTTTAAGACAATTATATACTATATATTGAGCAAGATGTCCGTTTAGTCCGGTATCAATCTTGTCACAGCCAAGGTTTACAACAAACAAATCATTTGCGAGGATGTTATTCCGAAAACTAACAGTGTGATTGTATCACCGCAAAGAATAACGGTTCGTGGACCTCTGGCTAGCTGTTTTGTTTTCTACACGTCTAGCTCTATCAAATGCCTTGGGAAATCCCACTCGAAGTAACAGCATGACTGCATGATTGAGCATGTTTATACGAACGATTGTCTGCATCTCTTGCGTGCCACAAATATATGTTCATGGCAACATCTATCTGAAGTCTCAACTATGTGCACCATTCATCAAGCAATTTCCAGCCACGGTTCACGGCTCACGGTACTTCTTACGTGTCTGGGTCACCATTCGTTGCGCGACTACTTATTTCGACGGACCCAAAGTGAGCTATGTGTATTTTTCTGGTAATCAATTGGATGGTTAAAGAATTACGTCCGCGGAAAAACCCCAAGGTTACGATATAGTGGATCTCCACACGAAGTAGCGAGTTCTGGCACTGACTGCCACTGTAGCACACGGATGTACATGCTATTCGGTTTTTCCGAGAATAATAATGTCTAATGTTAATTGAGAATGGCTGCATGGGAAGCAGGTCTAGCACATTTCTAAAAGCATTGTTGACAGCTTTGAGCAATGACACAATGCTTTCAGTCTACTCTTTACTCGCTGAGCCTCGAAATGACTGGACTTGAAATCCATGCTTCAACAGTATTTTCCCGGTAAAGTTTAAGCAATCATGAAGAGAACCACGTGGCGAAAAGTAAAAAACTTCTCAGAACAGACTAGATTGCTACGGTAAAGGCTCAGAATTGGGTCCAGGCTTCGGGGTGGTTTTCGGAATTGGTATTTGTGGCCGAACTCATTGGCGCTGCCTTTAGTTATCCACAGCAGAAGGTGACGCGATCATTGTCAGAGCACTGGCTGGATATCCAATAGAAGTTACGGCGAAAGCCGTGATTTTGTGATATACGGAGTACCTACAGGCGCTGGATGATGTTCGTACTCGTCGTATCATATCGACGCACGCCCTTTGTTGCTCATCACCACTCAACTTATCCAATTAACCCAATGCCGGATTCACTCCGCTCCAACGTAACCTTACACATCTAACATCGTACTACAGATCAAGTCTTGTATAGAGTAAAAGTATGGAATCGAGGGATATTATTAGAAAAATACCTCTCAAGTGGTACGTTAACCCACAATTAGCTTAAGTGAGCACGGCATCCTATGATCTTAGCAGCTTCTAAGTTTGTCGTTTCTTCTGACCTCTTTTGGAAACAGCGTCGGAGTAGTTCTGCTCGGATTGTTCTACTGGTCTGGCAAGTTACAATCGCTGGCTAGCTGGGTATAATTGCCACGTTTTTCACGCTTACAAAGATCCCTCAAGCGCCACGTTCTATGCTACGTCCTGATCATCCCTCATCTACCTGTCTTTGGTGCATGCATATCAAATATTAGCTTTCCCTTTTTTCGAGCGCATGTTCAAAAAGGAACATATAACTAAGGCTCAAAACGAACATTTCCCCGGAAGAAATTTTATGCCAGGGGCCGAGCCTCATATCTCCTTCCCAATTCATCGGGACCTTCAAACCACGACGATTGTTCTTATCTTCATCCATTCGTCGATAATGGCTTACATGGCGCAGCTGAAGCAGACTAGACTTATTGTAGCCCGTAGGGCGTAGTATTGGGTGTAGCGTACTGACTGTACTGCACTATTGAAGTGCCTAGGTAGGGGATGGAGTAGGGGAGTATTCATGAGTGCGGCGTAGTCGATGTGCAGTGTGAGCAGAACTGGCGGGTGCATAAGGTGGGGCAGGTGACAGTCACGTGACAGTAGAACTACAGAATCCGAACGCCTACGACCCTATCGGTGTGGTCGTGCCGCAGCGCACCTAGCAGGTTCGCCTGGTGATTTCGAGCTTCCTCTTCCTTCCAAAACCTAGCAAAAGCTACCCACGCCAATACTATTAACATCTATGACCCTTCGGCCAGTTGTCACTCTGTAACGGGTAGTTACTCTCAGAGATGGCATCCTCGGCAGCCGGCTGCTCCTCTGGTACAAGGCTACAAGCATCCAGAAACGGAAGAAGCCAACAATGTAATCATGAAGATCATCTTGGCAGAGCATGGTAAGACCAGGATGCTCCAGTCAGGAAGAACACACCATCCTCTCCTATCCGGGGAGCATGGCATTTTGGAAAGGGTATTCTCACAGCCCCCACTCCCTTCGATCTGTAAAAACGGACGAGCTGAGCCATAGACAGTTGAGCAGCATGAATTCTGGTTCCAATCATACTGGCGTTGGCGCAACTCAATGGAAAGAGTTCCGACTATCTTTAGTGCGTCGCAACGCTGAATCGCAGAGTATAGATTCTCTTGGCCCCCTATCAGAGAGTCAGACTGGGGACCCACGATATGAGCCCTAAGCGAAATACCTTCCTCATCCTCAGGGGGGGTGAATACTGACCAGTAACGTGAGAGGTCATTACAGCTGAGCCGTGAACATTCAGACCCTCTAACCATAATCTAGACTCCCGTCTGGAGTCTTAGGAGCTTGCACTACGGGTGCAAGATTAGGACATGGATTTCTACTTAAGCAGTCCGCATAACCGACAGGTTGGGGGAGGTCTTTCGTTAGTGACGGGCTCTTTCCAGCTGCTATTCTCTGTCGCCGTAGCACGCACTGCCGACCGGCGACGACGACTACTCTCATAACTTCCCAACAGCCCATAGTGTTTGTCGACGTTACTCAATACGACCCAGCATGAGTCGATTCCTGAGCATCGCGGTTGTCCTCGCGGCCATCTTTTCTTCGTTCATCAACAATGTCGAGGCACTGGGCCTCACAGATACAATCACATGGGGAGGGGATAATTCCAGGACAGGCTATCAAAAGTAGGTGGAGTTCGGAGGGAGAAGGGATTTTGGGAATTTGGAATTCTCTTCGCTGACACCTTACTAGCAATCACAACATGGACCCTGCCGTGGTAGGAAGTCCCACATTTGGTCAGATCTTTAAAACAACGCTGCCAGGGCTCTACATGGGTGTGAAGGAGCAAATTTTTTCCCAGCCTTTGGTCTATACGGCTCCAGATGGTGTCCAGTATGTGTATATCGCTACTACGCAAAACAACCTGTACAAACTCAATGCGAAGACTGGGACTATTGTGGTACAGCGAGCCCTTGGCCTTCCCGTACTAAGTGCAGATCTCGATTGTGGCGATATCTCCCCTTTTGTAGGAGTCACCGGTACTGGTGTCATTGATCCAGAGACAGGAACGTGGTACATGGTGACAAAGACATATGCTGACCAGACCTTGGTTGGTGTGGCGCAAGGACGCCCAGCAGGCAGGCAGATATTGCACGCTGTAAGCATAGATAATCTGTCCGAGCGACCTAACTTTCCTGTCGACTTAGAGGGTACAGCCGCCAGAAATAATCCTGCGAGGATCTTCAATGGTGGCATCCATCACCAGCGGCCCGGCCTTCTTCATTCTGGTAAGTACATCTATGCGGGATTCGGCTCCCACTGTGTGAAATTCAATTTCACTGGATGGATTATGGGCTGGGACAAAACCACTGGACGAATCGTCGAGAGATATACCACGCTTGGCGAGGGCACTACGAAAGATGTCTCCGGTGGGAGTCTGTGGATGTCAGGGGGGGCCATCACTTCAGACGACAAAGGATCCATGTTCTTCTCTACTGGAAACGGCCATGCTTCGCAGCTAGATCAAGTCCCAGTCAGTGGTAGAAATCCCCCGAGCGCTTTGGAGGAAGCTGTTGTTCATATGAATATCGCCGAAGACGGTAGTTTGAAGGTTGTGGACTTCTGGATGCCATGGGAAAAGAAACAGCTTGACGGTGATGATAATGATCTTGGAACCACCCCCATCGAATTATTGCCTAACCAATTTGCATGTGGCGACGTAAAGCGAATTGGCGTTGTCACGGGTAAAACGGGTAAAACATATTGGCTTAATATGGATAACTTGGGAGGATATAGAAATGGTCCCAATAAGTTGGATGCCGTTCTACAGACATATGAGAACGCGAATTCGGTCTATGCTGGAGCAGGTGTATATCCCTTAGAAGGAGGATACATTTATATCAACGGTCCGTCGGAATCTCCGTTTCCTGATATGTGCTAATTCGCTGGAAGTCATTCGATACCCGACGGTTGTCTTCAAGTTCAGCTGTACCAACGGCGTGCCAAGTTTCATCAAGGTGGCAGACAGCCCTACAAATAATGCCTACACCTTAGGGGTTGGCCATGGTACCGTGACCTCTCTTAACGACCAACCTGGTACAGGTCTGGTTTGGACCAGTGATGTAAATAACGGTAATCTCCGAATCTATAAGGCGATTCCAGAAAACGGCCTAATGGTTCAGCTACAATCATTCAACATTCCTGACACACCTAAATTCACACGTCCCGTTTTTGGCGACGGGCGTGCTTATGTCGGATCACTTGCTGGCCTCCTTTATGGGTTTGGATCACCAGTAAATGCACCACTTAACTGCACCGCGACTATACAATTTGGCTCGCTCGAGCTCAACACGAGCTCTGCTTCGAGAGTTGTTACCTGTCAAGCCAAAACCGCATTGGTTGTTGCAAATATCACCTTGAGCGGGAATGCCAACTTTATTCTATCAGGACTTCCGACAACCTCTATTCAACTGGGGAACGGTGGAATATTTACATTTCAAGCCGCTTTCAAGCCTTTCGAAGTAGGGCCTCTCTCTTCTGATATCATCATTACGACGAGCGGCGCAACCGGATATAGTACCACAACTCCAGTTGCTCTTCGTGGTAATGGCGAAAGCGCGAGCCCCCTATTGCAGATCAACCCGCGCCTCCTCTCATTTGCCGGCGCTGTTACCGGCGCAGCTCCGGATGGCATTGAACAGTCAGTTCTCATCAACAATCTTGGCAACGCACCCCTAGTCATCAGTGACATTGGATTCTCTACTGTCGGGAACGGAGGTCCATTCAGCCCTGGAGATGTGACCTCCCAGGGGACTAAAATTGGCGCCTTTACATTTATTGGTTTACCTGAGGCTATCCCAGCACAGTCCAGTGCTACTGTCAGGGTCAATTTTGATACATCCCACAGCGGCAGCTTCGCTGCCTTTGGGCAAATAATATCCAATGGAGGCACTGATCTTCTTCGTGTCGTCGGTGTGTCAGGCGACGCTCCTATTGGCTTGGTCGAATTCCAGAGTGAAGACGGCACCCGCTGGATCAAGTACACGCCCGGCATGAGCTTCTCATTCGGCAACGTTACCGAAAACACTACCCGTTCTCTGAAGCTCAGAATTACCAACACAGTGGGACCTGAGGGTGCCGCCCTGGTTTTGACAGTATCAAAACCTCCATTCGGTCAGCTTACTATCATCGGGGCTGCTAACTCGGTTGACTTAGCCGAAGGTACGCGACTTGTTCCAGGAGAGAGTATGAATGCTACTTTGTTCTGCGCTGTTCCAAAATCGCAGTGGAATCTCGATCCC
This sequence comes from Glarea lozoyensis ATCC 20868, assembly GCF_000409485.1. Lineage (NCBI taxonomy): Eukaryota > Fungi > Ascomycota > Leotiomycetes > Helotiales > Helotiaceae > Glarea > Glarea lozoyensis. Next base: position 1,315,919 of record NW_007361000.1, read on the forward strand.
ACCCCTGGCTATGCCGAATGGACTTTGAACACAAACGATAATACCGGAAAGCAAGTTATACAGTTCGAATGTTTGGGCGTGGCCGAGCAGTCAGCGCCATTACAAAGCAATAGTGACCAAGCACGCTACCGTTATATTGGGTGCTACCTAGAGAACAATCCTGGCCGTCAGTTATCTAACCAGTACTATGGGGCTGCGGACAACACTATACCGAAATGTACTGATGCGTGCGCGAAGGCAGGTGCGATATTTTGTGGAACGCAGTATCATAGAGAGTGCTGGGGTGGGAGAACTATTCCATTGCAAAAAGTACCAGAAATTAACTGTAATTTCGATTGTACAGGAGCACTGTTCCAAACCTGTGGTGGAAACGGGGAAGGAGTGGGAGCTGGCAGATCGTACATCTCCTTATTTGCCGACATCAACCAGTACAACCCCAACGGCACAATTCCCACTTCTTCGGCGTCACCTCCTGGCACATCAAACACGGCGATCCCAGCCCCAACCGGTGGGCCGGTTGTTAATCCAGGCGTAGGGACCTACGGCAGCGTTGGTTGTTACACGGAGGCAACCACGGGCAGAGCTTTGCCCAACGGCTTTGCAATGCCTGCTGGAAGCAGGGCTGTTGGTACTTGCATTGCTGGGTGCGCGTCCAAGAACTACCTGTACGCCGGATTGGAATATGGCCAAGAATGCTGGTGCGGTAACGCTCTCGGTACCGGCTCAGTTCCTGCTCCATCGGGTGAATGCCGTGTTCCTGTAGGTGTCCTTTTCCTTAATTGGGGTTTTCAAACTCCTTTCTCCAGTGTTCAAGAGGAACTTTCATCCTTAGGCACAGCTCTTGAATTTGGGGCAAACAAACAAAAAGATTGTATGCTAACTGATCAAAGTGTGCCAATAACGCAAGTGAGTACTGCGGTGGCAGTTCTAGGTTGAATATTTACCGTGCGGGTACTTTGCTATCTAGTACTAGTATAGCTCAAACCTCGACACGTTCTGACATTCAAAGCTCGACAATTGCCACTCAGACGTCCTCTTTAGAGTCAAGCACCTCTCATAGTCTTACAACTTTATCGAGTAGTACGACCTCTGGCTATACTCAGGCCTCATCTTCCACGACTAGCGGCTCATCTCGCAGTTCTGAGGCTTCTATGGAGAGCAGCACAACAACAACTCAACAAAGCGCTTCTCCTACACAAACCCGGCCCTCGGTCAAGCAAACAGTTGGGGCTTACGTCTTTCAGGGATGCTATACTGAAGCCGCAAGTGGACGAGCATTAAGCGCGAAAAGCTATTTCAACGATATGATGACCCTTGAAATGTGTGCCATGGCTTGCGCTGGGTTTCAGTGGTTTGGTGTTGAGTATAAACGAGAATGTTATTGCGGCAATGCCCTTAATCCGGGAAGCGGTTTGGCTGCAAACCAAGCAGACTGTAACCTTTTGTGCCCAGGTGACCCAACTACCCTTTGTGGTGCGGGGGTTAGATTGCAGATGTATAAGCTTACGTCTCAGTCATCCACGTCCATCTTTTCTACCAGTAGCTCGCTCGGATCGGTAACCACGTGAGTTTTTCTTTTCTTTTCGCCCTCCCACCATGGGCGTCGACCTTTTGCATGTATTTTCGTTGCTAACTGACCCCCCAAAAGTCTTAGCATCTCTTCTCCGACAACAATTGTTTCAACAGATACGCTATCTTCTTCCATGTAAGTCCGCCTTTGTCATGTATGAAAACCGGCTTTTCTTGAGTGCTACGTGTGCGTCTGATATTAACGTAACTGACAATACCTTACTCAGAGTGACAACCACAACTCCACCGACGACCACGTAAGTCAGATACTAGTCAAATTCAATATATTTATACATCTTTTCTAATATTCTCATTACAGCATCACCTCTATTTCGACTTCCACCACCACCTCGACTTCCTCATCGCTCGTCGCTTCGTCATCCACTGCTACCTCATCCTCCACCGCTGTATCGGTTTCAACTGGCGACACCAGTTCATCAACAGCCTCCGCCACAATTTCTTTATCTAGCCTTTCCTCGACTAGCAGCTCAACGTCAAGTAATAGTGCATCAAGCACTACACCGTCAAGTACAGTCTCATCACCCACAACTGTTCAGACATCTTCCACATTAGGTACTACTACAGCTTCGACGACATCCAAAAAGAGCACCAGTGTAAGCTCAAGTAGCCGAGTCCCACTCTACACTGGCCCCCCAGTGACTTCGCAAGGAAATGTAAACTTTACCTACTACTCATGTGTATCAGAGCCATCGACAGGGAAGCTCCTCCCACGACAAATTGAAAACAATGCTACGATGACCATTGACCGTTGTCTCTCGGTCTGCTCTCAATACCAATATGCTGGTGTTGAGTACGGACGCGAGTGTTGGTGCGGAAACACGATCAACTTTAATGGTAACAACGCGGTGACTCCAGGCAAAAACGTCAGCGACACTCAATGTAACTTTCAATGTCCCGGAAATTCGAGCCAATTTTGTGGGGCAGGAAGTAGAATTAACCTATACTGGTTTGATCTTCAGAAGACTATAAGAGATATAGATGTTACTTTAAAATTATAGATAATTAAAATAATTAAAATAATTTATTATGGGCGCTACTAAATCTAGATAATATTTTTATAATATCTAGATAAATATATAACTTTTTTAAGCGAAGATAGCCGATATACCTAATTTGTTAGTATAGTCTATCTTTAAGTAAAGCCTTATATAGCCCGCTCTATATCTTCTAAAATAATTATATAGTCTTATCTTACTACTCTACTATAACTACTTTTCTTAATACTATAACTATCTTATTACTATAATTAATTATTATAATACTATCTTTACTTTATAGTATTTAATACTTATAAATTATATTTCTTTAATATTTTACTACTCTACTCTATAAAGATAATAATTCTTAGCCCTCTATTAGTAAATATAATCTATAAAACTAAAGAGAGTCTTCTTAAAGTATACTAAGTCTATAAGTATTAGGTAATAAATACTTATATTATACTATAGTACTTATAAAGAGTCTATAGTAAGTATAGAATATTCTAGAAAGATATATCACTAAAGTAGTAAATTTAATTTCTAAGTAAATATTCTAGAATAAGAATATTACTAATATTCTTATTAATATTAATAATAGTAACTAGTTAATTTCTAATAAATAGAATCTTCTAGAGTTAAGGTTTCTACTATATAAGGGTTCTTTAGTTCTAAGTAGATAGCTTCTCTCTCTAAGTAATTTATTAACTTATTCTCTATACTATAAGTTTATTCGAACCTTAAGTCTCGCGACTACGATAATTACCGCTATTCTCCCTATATTATATCTATATATATTCTATATATCGATATAC